>NC_079899.1:16324501-16557314 GCF_024868665.1 Triplophysa rosa | reverse complement strand
CCCCCCCCCCCTTCGTTCCTGTTGCTATGTCCGACAAGCTTTTGGTATCAGTCATGCACTCCCAGTGTAAATTTGTGCACTTCCTGGGGAAATAGTGAAGAATTTCTGGAAAAATGACACGCTGATTACAGACAGAAAGGTCTGCAATATGCATTCGAGGGATACATTCAGGATTTGAGATAACTGTAACAGTAATTGCACCTATATTTAATAATAACGTTACGTTAATTTTAAACTTGCGCAGTGCTGTAGGCTGCTACTGTCACACAAATGGATGTATAGCTAACCTAAATGGGGTGTATTAAGTGTTTATATTTACTCCGAAATTTGTAGTAATGACAATTGTAGAGAGAGAGTAACTTTGGGCAGAGTTTTGGTCGGCCGGGAACCTTCTTTGTGAAAACGAAAGTAAACTTTTAAATATTCGTTTAGTACAGAAAGGAATAACAGTCCATCAGTGTCTCAATCTTTATTTGTGTTAAATACAACAAACACAGTACAGCTGTTGCGTTACGACTTCATTGCTGAAAACGTCTTTCCTTTAAAATGCCACTGCAAATGTTGCTCTCTGAAGGCTGAGGTGCACTCATCACATCACAGGGACGCAAAGCATATCTTGCCAGCTTGCTCATACATGTAATGTGTAAGTAATACATCAATAAGTATTATATTCCACCTTAAAACACCCTTTCCCGAACGCTTCTGTCTATAATTCATACATTAATGATTTCAACAATATCATGTCTGGTATCTGTATTGTATATAGTTGTGATGTAATCTCATTAATTTAGAATGATTTTTAAAAGTTATAACTTAGTTATCATTTATTGTTAAAGTGTGAATGTCAATTAAAGCTGGGTATATATCTCTCTGTTTATTATTACAATAATTAAAAAGCAATTTTTTCATAATTACCAAAGCTCTACTATGCCAGGCTTGTAGGACTGGTTTGTTTGTCGGACAAAATTGCGGTCAGTCACGGGGGCACATAATATCGGCGTTATGATTGGTCAGATCACCTGTCAATCAAACTACTTGTGAAGGGTCGATACGCCCTTTTCACATGACGTCACGCATCTTCCGTTCTGCCGCGAAGCAGTGTATCATTACTTCCGCTAGCACTCCAGTTCATAAGGTGGTGGTAATGTANTTGGGTTGAAAAAAGTTCAATTTTTCTGGGAAAACAACGCCCACGTCAATCTCCTATTCCCCAGCTAACCAATGACAGAGACCTGTCGTTTCCATAGCAACATGCAAGGAACATGATTGGTCGAGAAGGCTCCAGCTCGAAAAAATAAAATGGCGGCCGAAACGCCCATTGGAGCATAGTTTTGTATAAATGTAAATTTAATTTTCACTTTCAACAACTTCTGATTGCATTTCTAGCGAGAAATTAATATTATAGTTTTTAAATATGTGATTAGTTATTGCAAATACGCTCTCTGTTTGTAATTCAAATAGACTTCCGTTACGCTTCCTATCTGTTTCTCTGTGCTGCCTTCGTGCACAGACGCTGTATATACAGTAATTTGTCCTACTATGGTAGCAGTGTTGGGCAAGTTACTCTGGAAATGTAATTAAATTACTGATTACTCCTTTTAAAAGTAATCAAGTTACTGGTCTGATTACTTTATTTCAAAAGTAATTAGTTACACTACTCGTTACATTACTCGTTACATTACTACCCCTCAAAAACACAAAATAACCTCGTTAGCCTTCTCAGCTCTCAACTCAACTTTATTTATATAGCGCTTTTTACAATTTTCATTGTTACAAAGCAGCTGTACATAAGACATATTGACTATAAGCAAAACAATTAAAGTTGTACCTGCAAAAACAAGAAAAAGTTGAAAACACAGAAGACAGACATACCCACATACAAAACACTCCACACACACAATATGCACACGTACTAACACACATAGACATAGACACGCACACACACACGTACACAGACAAGTACGCACACACACACAGACACGCACGCACGCACGCACACACACACGCTCAGTGAGAGCACACATTTAAGATAAAGGAGAGAGAAGCACAGGTCAAATATAACAGACTATAAATTCCTATATGCAATATTAATTAAGTAAAACTTTAAAATTCTAAAGCAGCCCCCCGGCCAGGCAAATAGTGCAAAAAACAGTATGCAAACGGTGGCGAGGAACCCAAAACTCTAATCGAGAAAAAAAACCTCAGGAGAACCCAGGCCCAACCAGGGGATTCCAGTTCCCCTCTGGCAAAAGCTGCTGCCTCTGCACAAGCTCCAGAGAGCTTGCACAACAAGGCTAAATAAAATAAATAAACTTACTAATAAGGTAAATTATAGTTTAAGATTATCATTAGTAATCTAATAGCATTTGAAATTTTGTGGTGAAGACGTGTCAGGTGACCGCGTCCTTCTTTATCCAGCTCTATCATCTCAGCTCTTGTCAGGTCGCCGCTTCTTCCTTCTCAAGACTAAACTTTATTGGGAAGTGCATACTCTACTCTATCTCGTATTTAATTATTTTAATATGTTCTTTCTGCTTATTCCATACTAAAGCCTGTCATAAATAATAATAATAATTAAACTCTGTGACATTTTAACTTAAAACATTTTTTCATATAATGTTATACAGTAGTATTTCTAAACCTGCATACTCCATAATGTAAAAAGTCTGTCCTTAGTTTCTTATAACTTGTATATCTTAACTAGTGCTTCTTGCCTTTGACAGAAATAAACTCAAAATAATGATTGTATTTCCATCTACAGAACGCATACGTTTCTCTCTCCATGCTGAGTTTGTTTTCGCTGGTAGTACCAAAGATTGTCTTGTGATAGAGAGATGTATGGGTCTGTAATACTTACAATTGGAGCATAAAGGCTAACATCGATCACGAGAGGCACCTCAGCCAATCATATCAGGTGTCTAGTCTCCTCGCCTGCGTTCCGCGCGCCAATAGCATTGGCCATTACGAATTTTCAGCTTAAGGTGGCAGGCTTACCATGGAGAGGCTTTGGTAGTAAGGTAGTCAGGCGCGTTTCAGTTTGATGACGTCGCGGGTGCGACAGACAGGCATCCAGACTTTGAAAAAGCTATTTCGCTTTTTACAATTTAAATGATAAAACGATACAACGGCAACGATGTAACGCAGCTGTAACGTATAGTTACCTGGGCTTGGAACTATAATCTAATTACTATTTTAGTAATTATAACACGTTAAATTACTCCGTTACCAAAAAAGTAATCAAACTACAGTAACGCGTTACTGCCCAACACTGTATGGTAGTCAGTGGTGGCCCAGAACTGATCTTGTATTGATTTGTACATTTTGCGTCTGCCTAAGATGCACATGCTACACATATGGCTGCACATATTATCCAATTACAAGCAGTAAAGTTTTCATAAGCATATGACACAGCTCGTTAATAGTTCACAGGCTATTTCATCATGTGTGTCACTCTTTGTTGGCAATGCTTTGTTGGCCAAGAAATCATAAAATTCTCTCTCTCCCTCCCTCTTGCTCTCACACACACACTCTCTCTCTCTTGCTCTCTCTCTCTCTCTCTCTCTCTCTCTCTCTCTCTCTCTCCCTGTGCCAGCATGTCATGGCAGCTCAATCTAGTAACACTGACATGTTCAAAAGTGTGATGTGTGAATGTTCTCTCTCTCCTTCTGTCTCCCACGGATACCAAACATCTGCCATACAACACAATTTAGCCTTTTAATTAGCTTAAAATGTCAAGTCATGTTTTTGACGCAACAGGATTGAAGCCTTCGGAAGCATTAAAAGCAAATAAAGCCATCTCATTGTGACGTTGCACTTCTCGCTCATCATCACACTTCAAACTTCTTAATGGATTTCTGCAAGTTGTGAGAAGCTTTTCATTTCCGCTGCAGCTGTACGGCACTCGAGAAGCCACAGGTGTTACTTGAGGACTTGTGGAGTTATGAACTTGAGCAATGTTCTCCTGTTGCATTATATTTCCGGCTGTTTCCATCAGAGCAAGCGTAAGAGCTTCTTAAGGACTGAAGTGGTGTGGATAGTCCCTTCAATATGCAGTTCTTCTGACATTTAAAATAACGTAGGTATTTTCTTAAGGCTTTATAAAACTATGTATGTTGAGTATGTAGACGCGGCTACAACTCTGATGTTTTGTTTGATATGGGCTATTACAGAAATCTCTCTCTCTCACTCTCTCTCTCTCTCGCTTCATTATCATTAATGCCATCTTCTCTAGATGGGGCTGAGCAGTATTGATCAGAGCTTTGTCGATGCTGCACGATGTCGCTGCTCTCATTTCCCACACACTGACACGGACACATGAGAATGTGTCAATCAACAATTTATCTTCCTGCCTGGACCTTCGTCGGTCCTCTGAGAAAAGACCATTATTCCTCTCACTCTCACTCTCTCTCTGCCTTACTGCGCTATTTTTCTCTGTCTGGTTGATTTCATCGATTGGGGGAACTGATTGGATGAATTCGCTGGTGAAAGTGATTGGATGAGATGTTTGGGGGTGATGTGATTGGATGAGAAAGCTGGAGAATGTGATTGAATGAGATGTTTGGGGTGATGTGATTGGATGCAGTGTTTTGGATGCACAATTACTGTTGTGCCCGAAAGCTTAAGAATGCTAGATTGGAAGCCAAAAAAGAAAAAGCATGCTCACAAGCAGTGTTGGGTAAGTTACTCTGAAAAAGTAATTAATTACTAGTTACAAATTACATATTCAATAGTGTAATTAGATTACTGTACAAATTACTCTCTCCAAAAAGTATTTAATTACTTATTACTAATTACTTTCTATATATCATATCAACCTTGATTAGAATTAATTCAAGGATAGACTTTAAACGGCTTATTTAATTCATTCAAATAAATAATAAATAACTACATAAATTATTCTAATAATTGTGAGAAGGATACATTAAAGCATACATTTTAAAGTTAGGCTTATCATTTTGATGTCTTTCCACTATTGAATATATAACATAATATTTAGTTAAATTACATCAGAAGTAACTGTAATTTAATTACAGAAAAAATAAGAGTAATCCCTTACTTTACTTTTTCAAGGGAAAAGTAATTAAATTACAGTATCTAATTACTTAGTAACTAGTTACACCCAACACTGCTCACAAGCAATGTTTTTGCATCACATTCTGTCTATCAAGGGGCCTCCACTGGGTCAGATTGTGAAGGTAGTGTAGTTCAAGTCCATATCTATGATATCCCTATCATGTGCATGTGGTTTGGTTAGTGGAGCGGTTCAAAGGAATACATTTATTAGGGAATCAACTTCTTATCAATGCTTTTAGAATGTAACTTAAATGCCTCTTTCCAGGATATCACAACCTGACATCCCAGAATACACTGCAATGTCTCGCACCCACAACAGCATAAAAAAATCCTGTCTAAGAGAGATAAAAGCCAGTGCACTTGTCTGATTGAAGACAACAATCCGTGTTTCTGTGTGAGCAGTGTCATAGATAAAACCACATGTTCTGATGTGACCCACAGAGCGTTGGATGTGGTTGATGCTAACTGCATTAAATACACAGTAAAACGGCTGGTTGATGGATGGACAGATGTCAGTGTGCTAAAGTGATCACCCTGAGACCAGCGCTGGCACTGATCATACTCAAAGTGGTTGTGGTGGTTAGATTAAAATGGGTTCCATCACAGACCTCAACCCTCTGCGTTTGCATTTGCAAGTCAATGTGTTTTCATTGTGGAAGACGCAATTGGAACAGAGCAGTCTGATTCTCCTCGCCCTGAATGTGTAAAACTCCAGGCACGTATGTTCTCGTACTTTTAAGCAGATTATGCTGGCATGCACACTTAAGTGTTTGAGCTTGAACCTTATTCCAGAGTCCAGAGACACTTGTATTTGTGTGTTGCAGTCTGAAATACACTAAAAGACTCTTTAATTCAACAAAACAATTTCTAATAATGTTTTGTTACTTTCACATCTTTAAAGTGACTGTTCACCTTGAAAAAATAAATTCTTTCATCATTTACTCACCCTTGTGTCATTCCAAGCCCATGTTATTTTTTCTTGGATGGAACAGAACAGAAAGTTGTTTTTTCAGAATACTCAGTTCGCTAATGTTTCTCTGGTGACCAAATTTTGTTCCTTGAAGAAAAATCTTACGATGACATGAGGGTGAACAAGTAATGATGCAATTTTCACTTTTGTGTGAACGATCCCTTTAATGAGAGAGTGTGTTTATTCCCTATTCTCTCTTTACTTCCTTCTCTCTTCCGCTCTGGCTCCTTGCTTTTGTTTGCTGGCACTCTCTCCTGTCTCCCACGCTGTGGTGCTGTTGTGGTTTTGCTGTATCTCTGCGGTCTGTGTCTCTGTGGTAGGGCTTTAAATTCTTTCCCAGGCACCTGTGCTACAATGTGTTTTTAGGTTTTGGGGTGGGTGATGGGTTTCTTACTGAATGGATGTCTGTTTTTCCATCTCTTAGCCACTAATGCATTTTTTTTTCAGGGACGTTTGTTACATTTGTTGTCATGTTACACAGCCCTTTTCACAGTACTGTACAAAAACGCCTCGCTCTCTGTCCGTGTTTGGTCTAGCATTATGTTTTTTGTGTGTTGCTTTGAAAAAGATAATGATTTAGGTCAGAGTCGTAGTGGTATACATGCTCTTACTGTGATGCTTCTTCAGGTGATGCAAGTTTTAACAGTAGGGGGGGACAATAATCATCAAATTTCTCAAGAGCAATTTTTGAAGGGGACGCAATAATACAGTCAAAATTGTACTTACTATGACACAAAGCGACAATATGTGTTAGGTTCATAGGTTTATCATGCAGACTTGCAGACATATTATAACTAAACTGTCACATACTGTAATACAAGTGAACACCTAATAAAGCTGTTTCCATTTACATTTTTTTTGTTTTTGTTGTCAAGACAGGAAACAAGTATAAAAACACACTACCCATGATACTACATGTGAACAATGAGTCACTTTGTAAACACTTATACACTTTTTAAATTTTATCCTGATTTATACTGCAACATCGTCTGACAAAGTCACCATACAGTACATCTATATTAAAGAGTGGTGGTTATTTTCCCATGTAGTGCACTGCCTCCGGCAACAAACTATGTGCATAGATGTGCTATGTTCATGTTCGTGTACCCAAACAGTCAGTAACAGTGACAGATGCTTAAAGGCGGGGTAACCGATTTCAGAATTACGCTTTAGACAACTGAGTCGGGCCGAGTACCAAAACAACCTTGTAGCCAATCAGCAGTAAGGTGCACAGCGCACAGGACGGACATTAGCCGAGGCCGAGCGCTGACGAAAGCAAAAGATGGGGGTAGGGGTGTGTTTGTTTTGGTGATTTGAACATCAACAACGGCTAAGAGAAATCGGACACCCCGCCTTTAAATTCTGTGTTGTACTCGTTGATGAATCGTGGAGTTTCAGTCAACTGAATGTCAGATTATCCGCCGCGCAAACATTGCAAAAAATAGATGCTGTGAAAACGAGCTTTTCCAACTGAATGAAAGCTGTGCACCTTTTGTGGACAAAAGGGGTCTGAAATTCGCTAAACATAGTGCCAAAGTCACTAAATTGTCACCGGTATGTGCGCGACTGTGTGTGACACGGGACCTGAATGGCAAGGATCGTTAATGTTAACATTATGCCAGGTCGCCACAAATCAAACAATGCATGGGAAACGGCTTCGGCGTGTTAGTTGCATTGTGTGACGCACTATGCAACAAGCTATTGTAAACAAGCTAACGTTAACTAGCTAAGTAACGTTTTAATCGCTAACATAGCCAGATTCATGGAAAAATACATCAGTAATCAGCCTTTTTTGCCATAACTAATTTATTAATGAATCAGCATCAACTACATTAAAGAGAATCACTTCATTTAACGTGAATAAAATAGCCTTCTTACTGGAGTTCAACAACCACTGCTGAACTGAGCTGCATACCTTCCTTATGTGTAGCATAGTGTGAGATGAACGGGGAAAGCAGGCAGTGGAAAAAACACTGCGAGGCAGGGTAGGGGGAACTCAACGGTTTCTAAACTTAAAACGCAATTTTTTGCGTTTGTATTTTTTTTATAATTACACAATTAGTTTAGGTATACATAAATACAATATTTAGCACAACAGACAGTGCGATTTTTAATGATTTGGGGGGACAACCCTCAGATGGAGGGGGACGTGTCCCCTCCACCCCCCCGCCCCCCTGGGATTTACGCCCCTGACTTGATATAGCAATTGGTATTTGTAGACATTGTGAGCACCAATGATTCTGATTTTATGACCGATTTTCAGGATTCTGAAAGTGGTTTGGTGTTTGGTCTCTCTCTCTCTCTCTCTCTCTCTCTCTCTCTCTCTCTCTCTCTGTACTACCTCCTAAAAATTGACATGCACACAAGCAGCACTCTTGCAGAGCTCTATAAACTATGCAGGGTTATTGACACGAAGGAGGTGTGGGTGCTTGTGTGTGTGCTTGTATTTCTAGGCAGGTTTATTGACAGCTCACTGTGTGTTTTGCACATAGCCTGCGGGGATGTGCCTCATGTGCTTTTCTTACTTTTATTAATGCAAATTATTATGAACCAGAATTCATCTCAGTTTTACACAGACATTTGATGATATATCAGACGTGTGTGTACATGTTCATTATGTGTGTGTGTGTGTGTGTGTGTGTGTGTGTGTGTGTGTTTGCGTCCACTGCCCTATTAGCACCCTGTGACGCCCATTAGCTCGTTGTTTGACCTTTTCCATGTAATTACCCAGCAGGCCTATTCCAGACCCCTCTCACCCCCTCTCATTGATTCTTATAACCCATCCCCCAATCTTTAAGTGGCCTAAAGGCAAACAATCTGCATGATCGCGTTGCTATCTGATGGTGCCCTCATATCGATCTCCTCCTCTGGGTTGTTTTGTTTGGAGGCGTAATCGAGCACCCCTTAAGGAATACTGAACAAACTCATAATTAGGCTTTAGACATTTGAAACTTAATTATTCACTCACACCTGTGCTATTGGCCAAACCCTGCAGAGATGATTTCTCATGTCTCTCAACACTCTGAGCAGCTCTGATCTTCCGATACAACCTTTTCACCTTATAGAGATAAATGAGCTGATCTGTCACTTTAGAAGTTTATTTTGATTGCAAAATATAGGCTATTACTATTTAAAAAATATAGTATTATTAAAAATGCCAATAATAATATTACAGATACAATACCAGTCAAAAGTATGGAAACACTTGACTGAAATGTTTCTAATGATCCTAAAAAAATTCATCTTAAGGTGTATGCTTAAATGTCTGAAATTACATGTGTAGACAAAAATATTGTGCCAACCCATTCGTTTCTTTTCATTGGAAAATATATTGAAATCTTTGAAATTGGAATACATACATCTGTCATGAAAATTACAAATCTAGGAAGAGTCTAGGATATTTTTCAAAAGTATGAAAAAGTAACAAAAACACCTAGGATGGCACAAGGTTAAGAAAATTATGTATTAAAATGCATTTTTGGTGAAGTATTCCTTTACAAATTGAGTCTTTTGGTTAATCTCAGTGCTGTCTGGGAAAAACAATTGTTATGTTAAAGGAACAGTTTACCCACAAATAAGAATTTGTAACCAAACAAATGTGGTTCTTGGCCACAATTGACCCGTTGCAAACCCCCCCCCCCCGAACGCTTCTGTCTGTAATTCATACATTAATGATTTCAACAATATCATGTCTGGTATCTGTATTGTATATAGTTGTGATGTAATCTCATTAATTTAGAATGATTTTTAAAAGTTATAACTTAGTTATCATTTATTGTTAAAGTGTGAATGTCAATTAAAGCTGGGTATATATCTCTCTGTTTATTATTACAATAATTAAAAAGCAATTTTTTCATAATTACCAAAGCTCTACTATGCCAGGCTTGTAGGACTGGTTTGTTTGTCGGACAAAATAGCGGTCAGTCACGGGGGCACATAATATCGGCGTTATGATTGGTCAGATCACCTGTCAATCAAACTACTTGTGAAGGGTCGATACGCCCTTTTCACACGACGTCACGCATCTTCCGTTCTGCCGCGAAGCAGTGTATCATTACTTCCGCTAGCACTCCAGTTCATAAGGTGGTGGTAATGCACCTATAAGCTGATTTGCCAACCACCAGTAAAACTCAAGAAGAAGAAGTTACTTCCGCTAGCGCCTCAGAATGGAGTTTACCAAGTGGCTTGCACATCTGCCACAAATACGTCTGATGTACAACGTCTTTCAGACAAATTTTCGCTAACGACAAGATCAAAGCTAGAGAAAGGATACAAATTCTTCGTTGAACAGTACCTGTTTGATTATGAAGGTAAGTGTTTTGTTTTCTTTTTGTATTAGCGAAGGTGCTAGGATAAGTACTTGAATAAGTGTTCTGTCAGTTTTTTCTCACTGTTGTTAAATTCCAGCGCTACGGCAAAACGGAAGTTCTTCTTCTGCTTCTTGTTTGTTGCAAGACGGATGTTATGATACACTGCTTTGCAAAAAGGCGGAAGTTAAGTGACGTCATTGTGAAAAGGGCGTATTGACTACCATAGTAGGGTTGCATGGTGTACCGGTGCTACGGTAGCATCGCGATGCTAAAGCTTCAAAATACCCGCGACGCCTCTCTATTTTTGAAACGGTAGTACCGTAGTTAATGTTGCATATGCGCATTAATATTCATTTGAACACTTACATCTGCCTGTTTGGGGTGTTTATCTCCAAAATGAATGTGTGTTTTGAATGTATCGGACGAGTTAATGATTCAAATTGCCGATTTGAACGAGTTGGTTAAATGATTCACTAACTCGGTGGAAAATTGACGCCACCTACTGGCCGTTTTATTACTGCATTTAACGTATGCCTAATAAGTAACCCTTTATAAAGACTGCTGTATCAATTAAATTTGTTACACATTTGAATTAGTTCCTGCGTGAAAAATGATCTAGTGTACTTTAGTATTTACTACAGTAAACTACTAAAACTCGTAGATACTAGTGTTTTTGAGTCTTACCATAGTACATATTTAAGTATACTACAGTATACAATTATAGTATTTATAAATGACTAAATGTAAATGTATTTGCTACAATTTATCCAATTACTACAGTTAATACAACAACATATCCTAGTGCAAAGTATAATACAGTTTACTATAGTAAATACAAAATGTTTAATCTAAATCTGTTTTTTGTGTAGATTTGAATTATATGGCACAGCATCGTGATACTACTTGGTATTGAGATACTTCAGCTGGTATAGTATCGTAAGACATGTTTATGGTACCGTGACAACCCTATACCATAGTAGGAAAAATGACAATGGTAGTCAAAAGTGCCCCAGAACGGTTTGCTTTCCTACATTCTTCAAAATATCTTCATTCGTGTTCAACAGAAGAAAGAAATTTATAAAGCAACTTTTTCTACTGGTAGTCAATAGTGGCCAAGAACTGTTTGGTTACAAGCATTCTTCCAAACAGCTTTCTCTGTGTTCATCAGAACAAATATATTTATACAGATTTAAAACAACTTGAGTGTGAGTAAATGATGACAGAATTTTCATTTGTGCGTAAACTGTTTCTTTAAGGAGCTCATTTGAGGTTTTTGGTGTAGATTCAACTCGAAATTCCTCTCTTTTGTCTTTTTTTTCACTTGTAGCTGTTAAAGCAGATCACAGCTCACATTTAACAGACATATTATGGAGCTGCTGGGAAACAGCTGTTTTTTCTACCACACTTGCTTTTAAAGGTTGAGTGTTCTCTCTGTCAGCTGGGAGCCCTACAATCACGCACCTGATTTGGTGCAGTGGGTTGGCACTAGTTAGACAAGCAGCGTTTAATGTACTATACATAATTTGTGATGCGTAGATTGCCTTTGTCTCATTTCTCTGCCGGTCTGTGTAAATTATCAGTTTATATTGCATAATTTCGGAATCCATTAAAAAAGAACAAAAACCGCACATCATATACAGTATCAGGTATATTTAGGTAAACATCTGAAAAGTATACGTTTTAAGGCTGTAACTTTAATTGAGAAACAATCACAGAAAATATTGATTTTGGGGGAATTTTAATTTCGCGGACCTTGTAGTGAGTGTTTTGATTGAGCTTCTTGTGTTAATAACCAAAGAATTGATTGCATGTTTCCTGGTTTTGCACCCTTCACCCTGTTTAGATATTCCGTATTAATTGGATTCGGGGGTGAATCTTTAACAGCAGCACAGTGGGCTATATTGACACTACAGTTATGGATGCAGCAGCAGCACGCTTGGTCATTATGAAAGCATATTGACTACATGCTTTAAGTCCTGGGGATGGTGTGACATTGATTAGACGTAGTTGGAGCTGTTCCCGGTCTCGCTGGGACGCTGGTGCATCTTAACTTAATAAGGTACAGAATGATATACTACATCACAAAACAATGAGCTCCTACAGGCCCAGCCCCCACCGCACTGGTTAATATACAGGCGCAAATCCACACACACACTCTGATAAATGCTTACAGGTATCGACAAGCTATACCTATAATATACGACAAGGTTTTATGGAAATAAACATGTAGGCCACATTCACACAGCAGCAGAATATAGTTGTCGTTCTTGTAATTGAGTCCTTAATACGGTTCATAAGTGATTCAGTTAGTTTTGGGAGCGAAAGATGCATTCCATAACCAAAGTCAATCGTGGCCAAGAACTGTTTGGTTACAAGGATTTCTCCAAATATCGTTCTCTGTGTTCATCAGAACAAATATATGTATACAGATTTAAAACAACTTGAGGGTGAGTAAATGAAGACAGAATTTTCCTTTTTGGGTGAACTGTTCCTTTAAGCCTGGTTTTCACAGACAGCGTCAGATACAATATATGCTGTCTGTGTTGCTTGTATTCGGGATAAAGTAATCATTACAAAATAATACTTTCTGTTGACATAGAAGGCACAACCTTTTATGTATACGTCAAGCTAAATAAGTGCTTGACTTAATTTCGTATTAATAATATAATTATTCATATTTTATCTATTTTAATTAGTATTATTATTGTACTGTATAATAACTGTATTAAATAAATGATTTGTTGAATTTTGTTGTATATTCATGTTATTTAATAATCAATTTGTTGAATGCGTCTTGTAGTTCGGTCGCATTTTAAGAAACCGTATGGTACATTGACATCTAGCGGTTGAGCTTGGTATCAGAGTCTAAATTCAAAATATTGGAGAGACAAGTTTAGCCAAGTAACGGTTCTTCTTGGTTTCTTTTGCTTGTTATCAGAAATACTCTACAGGCACTCTTATTGTTTGTGAATGTGTACCAGAAGTTTAGTTGGTGTTACAAAAGTGCGCATGCACAGTAACGTTTGTTTATGTTGTTAAGTTGAAGCCGTCTATAGTGTTACCAAAGTAATCTAATGCGTGATAACAGCATTTCCAGGCTCACATCTAAGCAAATGTGGATGTCAATCCCAAACACTGACAGTGTGAGTTTAATCATACAGTATACATGTAAACGCATCACTTTAAGAAAGCCATCCGAGCAGAAACATCTCAACCTAGTTTGCAGAAAGATTGTTATAATTACTGCTCTGTGAAAGTAACCCTAATTATCTGTAGATCTCAGAAAAACGGACACTTCATTAATGATGTTTCAAGAGAACACACAGCCCGCTCGGGGGAGAGAGAGAGAGAGAGAGAGAGAGAGAGAGGGGTCTGACGGGTCAGTAATTGAAATAGTTTAAAATGAATATGGTCATTACAGTGATAGCAATGTTAATACATAACCACGGAGTAAATGTGATGCATCCAGTCAGATAAACCCAGCTTTAACATAGGCAGCAAACACAAACAGGTTTATTCTACAAAGAACAAATAGCACAGAAAACATCACAGAGATGACAAATCAGGACGGTTAAGAAAAGAAAGCACCTTCAGGCAAAGAGAGGTTATTAAAAGAATAATTCACCCAAAGATGAATTCTGTTATTATTTACTCACCTTTACAGTGTACAAAACCCATCTTTTGGTTAGTTTTACCACGATACACAAGAAGAAAATTCCCATAAAGAATCAGGCATTTATTTCCTGGTTCATTTTTATACGTCTATGCAGAACTTTGACATACACGTTTTCTTTCAGTCTGGGGGACGTTAAGACCTCACAGGATGACAGAACGTGATGATGTAGATCCACCGCCTGTCTCATTCTCTACGTATGATAGTATCTCTTATTTTCACCTCTTGTTGATCTGCGGTATTTATGCTCCGTGATGGTGGCGTATCAGAATGAAACGTTAGCACTAATAGCGCAATTTCGAATGACCTTGGACTTTCTCTCCATTGGTCTGTTGAGAAATGCATGCTGAGACAGCAACATGCTCAGATCGTCAGCAGGTTTACCAGGCATTTCTCAAGTATTGATCATGACCTTTCACTGTTGTGGTGTGGATGTCATTTTATCTTCAAGGCAATGAATAAGAAATCCATCCAAACGCTTCATGGATTTTTCGTTTTATTACACCCGTCACAAAGAGGTTACACGGGAGCCAACAAACAATAATGACGTTTCTATTCGCTTGCTCTCCAGCGTGATATTTTAATGTAAACTTTTGACCTTTACGCCGAATGTTTGTCATTGAATTCGATTACAGAAAGTCGTCGGGTCACCAGTGTTATTGATTTAGATGTGTATATGCTGTTTTAACGTCTGATCCATACTTACCTGAATCAATAAATCAAAAGGTTTAGCCTCTCTGTTCCAGCAGCTGCAGGACATTACATAATAGTGAACGCAAAAGCGTAGGCCTCCTAAAAAATGTTAAATCCACTAGAGCTTCGGATTAACTCGCTACCTGACTGCGGTATGCCTGAAATGCTACAATAATCCCATATCATTGGAAGCTGCTTTGAACCACGATGAGTGTGTGTGGAGGGCGGGTGCTCTGTCTTCATGTTATCTATTTAAGCAGAAACACAGATTCCAGGATTGAGGTTCTGCTTTACATTTGTCCTACTTCATGTATGATAAACGGTCGGATTCAGAATTCTCTTCCTCTGGTTTAAGGATCGCTGAATAGCTGACGTAATGATGTGTTACGAGTGTGTGGGGGGACGAGGACGAGTGTGCATGACTTACCCACGCAATGCACTGTACGTTCTCTGTGAAACATCTCTCTTTCAGGCCACTGATCCTTGCCAAAGGTTCTCAAGCATTGGGAAATATTCTGACCAACTCTGTTTATGCAAAGTCATTTTACACCCAATATGCATCATTACAAAATCCAATTAATGTCAAAGTAGTTGGCCCAAATCACACTGTGCAGCCTAAATTCGTTCAGTGGAGATTTGAGAATCAAAAGTTTTTCCATAGTGAATCTAAAGAGGGCCAAAAATTCAATCTATTGGCTTTCATTCAGTCGCAGTAAGTCTGTGCTGAATCTCAACAGTATCCCCACAGTAATCATCTTCAACATTAGTTTGGAAATAGAGCGGGTCCTCCCACAGATGCTGGTGTTTTCCAATATGGATGCCATTATATATATCAGCCCCTGTAGCTCTGTTTTTGTGAAGGTATTTGATGCCATTCAAAAGTAAGAATCCTTCAGTTTTTCCAGTCTTACCCTTTTCTTTTCTTCTGTGGTTGGCTCCTGCAGCAAAACTGGGAAGGTTGATGGTGTCTCTAGTCTAATTGAAAATCTCTTCTTTCGTGTTTTATCTGATCTGTTTGAAGTATCATATACCTTTAGATGGGATTGTATTTATTTAAAGTATTTCCATGTGGGTAATGGTGATGCCCTCGATGGTCTTAGGGCATAGGCATGATCGAGTCTGAATGAAATACATACTACAGAAAAATCACTTTTCAAACTCAGTTTTCCTGATTTTAATATTTACTATGTTGTAAGGGAAAATGATCATATTTGTTTCATTCTGTGAACTCCTAACAATATTTTTTACCAAATTTCTTATAAAAATATTTGCATTTATTTGCAGAAAATGAAAACTGGAGAAACAGGTCAAAATAACCGGTCATAATAATAAGATGCTCTGTAATTTTTCAGCTCTCAAATACTGCAGAAAATAAGTTCAGATTCACTTATAACTAAGCAATATAACAGTAATATTCGTACATGTATTTTGGAAAAGTTCAAACATTTGATAGTGAGGTGATAACCTCTTTTAATCACAGTTTTCATGTGAGTTGTCATGCTGTCAGTGAGTGCGTTTAAATGCACAGTCTTACTCCGATTATGCTTAATAAGCTGATAACAAGTAAGGTTATGTAAACACACTTTTTTTCGGGGAAAGCTCATAAACCGCGTGAGCAAAAAAGCTCGGCATTACACCAATTTCGCGCTGCTTGTAAACGCCTTTACTGGTTTTCTCTCAGTTTTGTTTTCTGTGCGCAGTCCCAAACGGAAGTAACTGTAAAAAAACGCAAGTCCGCTCTCGAATCATGCCGTTGATGTAGAAACGACTAAATGAAAAACTATCGTTGCTAGGGATGTAACGATTCACTCAGCTCACGATGCGATGCGAGTCACGATTCTGATCTCACGATGCGATTTATTCACGATTTACTCACGATTTATTTTTACAAGATGAGTTGAAACAAATTAGAAATGAACAACTTCCCTTGCATTATTTCTTAAATGCTTAACGTTTCTTTGTATATTAAAATAATGTTTTATTTCAAATAACAAAACTAAACTGCAGTTTTATAACAAATGAATAATAGAAAAAGTCTCTTTAATATAAACAAACTAATACTGTCTGAGCTTTTCTTGGATTTTTTTGCATTTAAGAAATATCAGCATGTCCACGTTTAGATTTGCAGTGAAAATAGCGGCCCCTGCTGTTCAAAAAATGTATTGCGATTCAGTTCACACCTCGACCGATTTGAATCGTCACTCATTATAACCGATTTTCAACCGGCTCACGGTGAATCGTTACATCCCTAATCGTTGCATATGCTGGTTCTGCAGACATACGTAAGAAGAGATATAAAAATACAGCTTCTGACTGTTTTCCCGCTGCATTTTGAATTACTAAACAGACTATCGATGGTGACGTCACTGCACGCTAGAAACCTGGCTTCCATGTAAACGCGGTTTTCTGCATAGCCGGTTTATTACTTTGCATGTAAACACATGAAAACAACTTTCTTTTATAAGCTGATTTTTGATAGATATCTGTTTATTTTGTGCATGTAAACTCACTCAATGTTTCACATTGCTATTGGATGACTTTGTTACTCCTGAGGTTTGATTTTGTTGAAATTCAACAGACACTGGACTGGAATGGCTGCAATAGAAATTATGATTCAATGAAAAATTGGAATAGTCTCTTATTTTCTTCCGTGGCTGTATAATAATGTCAAAATGTTTATAATACAATATATAACATATCATAATAAAATATTAATATGTTATAGGTATAATAATTCAGTTGCAATTTAACAATACCTGTACCATCTCTATATTTTAGATCTTTAGTCTCAGTCATGATCAGAAATGACTTGAACTCCAGTGGATCTCATCTGAGCTGGATTTGTAGCTTAATTATCGTCAGCTGGGTTCCATCACCTGGAGGAGCTCAAAGGTCTATAACATAACGAACAGGATTGGCATGAAAGGTGTAAATCATGGGCCAAATCCTCAGGATTTCAGTGCTTAGCATCAGCCCAGAGCTGTACAGCAGGCAGACACTTGACTGTGAATCCCACATCCCCACTGGCAGACTGCAACATTAACGCTGGGGCACGAAACGCAACAGAGATTGAAAATGTTTCTAATCTGCGAATCAGTGAAAGAATGCCTCTGACAAACACTGTACCCCTACACATGGCATGGGTTTTGAGATGCCTGTGTAGCAAATGCAATGGATTCTACTCTATATTTGTGCAGGCTGAATTGAACTAGCACATCATTTTTAATAAGTGTGCGTTTAGAATGTTATGTTAGTTATTTCGACCACACAGTGGGTTTCGTGGAAGCAGCTCAAGGCTGATGTCTCATTGTAAAGCCCTACTGTGTGGTGTGGCCAGGTTATTAGACGACCCGAGTGTCCCTGCGGGCTCATGTGTAAATGCCACTCTAATAGGAAATTAAACCTTTATCTCAGGCCTCGTCATTCGCCCGTGATGTCATCGGTTCATCTGAGGCTTATTTTCGAAATGGCTGAGGAATTGTGGAAATGGCAAACATTGGCTTCCTAAATTAAAATGTGCATTGCGGCGTTTGTGGAAAAGACATGCTTGATGTCAAATCGCTTTTACTGTACTGTAGCTGAGCAGCAGCTGTCTCAGTCCCTTTCTTTCACTCTGGGGACTGTGAAAAATCTCACATCGTGTTTATATAGATGTCAAAAATAAAGCTATGTTTTATTGTGCTCGTCAGCACTGAATATATACATACATCATCAGATTGTGGAGGCAGGCTGTGGGTTGTCATAGCTGAATATATCAAACTGAGTGACCATTCTGTCTCTCTTCAAAATGATTGGCCCTCTCACGGAAAAATGGCACAATATTGTGGCTGAAATTGAGAAGTTTAACGTCATGAATATCAACATGAAAAGTGATAATTTGTCATAAGGAGAGGCATATTTATGCAAACTTGAAATCTGTTGACCTGTCCTTGAGAGGATATTCACGCTGTGAATAAAGAAACAGCTGAAAAAATGCAGTTATTATCTGCTCAGTGTAGCTCTGTAAACACATTACTTACTTGCAGGACCACACAGAATCTGAAGCCTCTGAACTTAAAACGACGATCTGTGACTTTTTTTGGTTTAAAATGAACAAAAATCAGTTAAGTACATAAATAGATAAAAGAGTCTTGCAAACTGTCTCTTTAAATGGTAAAAAGTTTAACCTGTTTCAGCTTAAAACTTTAAGGCAGCTTTTGAACTAGAGTTTTTAAGTTAAATCAAATCAATTTAATTTAAATTATATTATACTTATATAAAGATTTAAAAATATAGTTGCATTTTGCATAACTTAAAAAAATATACACTGTAAAAAACCGGTAATTTTATGGAATTGTACGGTTTTATTTGACAGGTTTTCACATATTTTTGAAATGCTGTAAAAGTCGGGTGTAAAATAACAGAAAATTCATAAAATTCACAAAAGCAATTATTTTATGTTGGGTATTTCTTACAGTGTAGATTAACCAATTTCAACTTCATTTCACATGTTAGTTTAGTATAGTTTAAAGCCAATTTGATTTACCTTGAATATTTACAGTAGGGTAGCTTTTGAACTAAAGTTTTAAGTGGGATTTTTTACAGCGTGCTTACCCTGATTCACTATGATATGCTTTTAAAAATGATTTATATGTCTTGCTGGATTTTGTGGAAAATAAGAGTAACCTGCAATTTCAGGTTTCAAACAGAGGTGGTGATAGAGAGGAAAAAGTTATGAATTGCAGATTTCGGAGCAAACAATCAAAAATTGTAGTACAATCATTTGTGCCGCATTTGTTTGACTGCATGTTTGATTAAATGCTTTAGTTAATTTTGATTAGCTTTTTAGCTAATTTTGATTTAATTATCATTTTATTTTTCATTGTAAGGATAGTACTATTTGGTCCATTTATCAAATTGTATTATGTTTAAATTAGGGCTGTCAACGTTAACGCGTTAACGCATGCGATTAAATTTTTCAAATTAACGCGTGAAAAATATTTAACGCAATTAACGCAGCATCCGTTTGTTTTGACATTCTTTGGCTAGCGTTACATTATGTAATCACGCTCTTATTCGTGTACAGGCTTTAAAACCACTTAAGCGCGATTTTAAACAGTTGCTTTGACACGTTCAATGAAGATAGACCACTTCTAAACTGTGGGACGCGGCAAAACGCAACACGAGGTCCAGTCGTGTAAACAGTCACGGGCTGAAGGCTGCGTCGGTGAATCTCTGTCAGACAGCGCATCCGTGTTAAGTTCTCTTTCGTGCTTGAATGGATAAAACCATACAAGATTATGTCAGAAAACCCATTTTGTCTAGAATTTTCTTAAGCAAGACTTCAAAGTGTAAAATAAAATCTTAAATGAATTCAAAGTTGTGAAAGTTGGGAGTGCGGTGACGGTCAGATCTGCGTGCTGAGACAGCTCTTAAAGGGGCCGTGCTCTTAAACGTGCTGCTGTGACTCCTGTCACTAATGTTAATCAAAGAACAAAATAAAAGAAGAAATCAATGTGATTTTGCAGCTTTAATGAGAATTCTTCTGCATTTAATTGATAATTTAGCATTAAAGACTGTAAATGTTTGAGAACTTCCTTCAATTTCTGTATACTGTATTTCATTATAGCTCTCAATTATATTGTTGAATGGCTATAATTAATGTTAAAATAATCAATGTAATAGAGACATCAGTTACAGTACTAATATCAAAATGTTTTCTTTCTTTCATAAAATGACGCTGTTAAATAAATATGTTGTTTCTACATCAATTTGAAGATTAAATGTGAAATTATTAAAATGTAAAAGTATATTTTAAAATATTATTGTTATGTGTGATTAATTGTGATTAATCACAGAAAATGTGTGATTAATCCGATTAATTTTTTTTATCGATTGACAGCACTAGTTTAAATCCATTTCACAGACTTGTTCCTCAAATAAACACTGAAACCAAATCAAAATGTTTGTCTGGGTTAGAGCAGCCATCCAACAATCAGGCTAGTTACCATTGTGTTAATTTCAGTGAAATATCTACACAGAAACTAATTTAACAGATGGACTGTCACCAACAAAACCAATACTGCAAAAATTTGCCTTGTTTCAATTTGTTACCATATGAAACTGATACGAACTGTGTCTGCCAACAGCACCAGAACTCATTATGAACAGAAGTGTCCAGATGTCCCCATGTAGGGGGATTTGAATCCACAATGAAATGCACAAAAACACACAAGCCACACAGATGTTGTCCAATTTGTCCAGATGTGCAAAGCTCTTCTATCATCAATTAAACAGAACAAGGGCTCCAGGGGCCCGACGGCCCCTACACTTGACGCACAGAGAGAGACGGGAGATGAGGGGGAAGAGGTTAACAAGATTTATCATGAACACTCTTAGTGAAGTGTAAAGAATGTCTCACACTCCTCACAAAAAAACCCACTTCTACTTGTGAAGTGATTCGGTCGGATGCAGTCCTTGATATCTGGGCCTAGAAACATGATCTGAATAGATTAAGAGTTGGCTGAGGCCAGTTTAATTTGGCATCTGTTAATTGCCGATATCAAAAATGTTCTGCTGTAAGTTGCTAGTCACGTTCGTCACGTGCTAGCGCGCTTGTTTGCACTTGGTTTCTTGCCTTTTTAATAATGAGCGTGATTGTGAAACATTTCTTGAATCCAATATCCATCCTCTCCAAAGAGTGCAAGTTTTGAGAATTCGAAATATGGCTTCTAGCTGGACGACCCAAGATTTTTCATCTTTCTGTTCATAATGCCTCTTTAATTAGAGGAACAATACTGTTGAAGTATTTCAACTTGTGCATTCAGGGTTTTGTTTTAGTTTGTTGTGTTCTGTGTGAGAGGTTTTTCATTGTGTGTTTCTGGACAACAGTAATAACAACACACGCTGTGCCTTTGCATCATTGAGCATAGCGCAGTAGTGATAAATTCATTGTTTGCGAGCGCGTGGGTCTGTGTGGATCTCTCCGATACTTCATTTCTTAGTCATTTTTCTTCTCCAGCCGCAGTAATCATGCCTTTATTTTGTTCTAGGCATTGAATTTGTCTGCTGTCAATTGCGATTATGGATTTCCATTCCAATCTGCTGCTTTGCCCATAGTTTACCTCCAGATTGGATTCCTTTTGAGACATCACATCATAGACACTTCCTGTCTGTTCTCATGCCCTGAAACTTTCAGTCTTTGTCATTACAGAGACGTTCACTTCTTTCTTCACATGAGTCCTTTTATTTCTAGGCCATTGAAAGCAAGCAAACACTATTGAACTAGAAACAGCTTAAACCAGTCTAAAATGGTTTTCTTGTATTCTACCCTACTGAAAATAACAACAAAAGAAACCCAGTAGAAACCATCACATAAATTCTAATGGTTTTCATAAAAAAAACATTTATGAACAATTAGCTTTTTCCATTTTTGCAGTGTGTTTTAGGCATTATTTCAGTAGGATTTAAAGGTGCTGTATGTAATGTTTTTGGAGGATCTGTTGAAATGCAATATAATAAACTAGGTCTGTCAATAGATTAAAAAGTTTAATCGCGATTAATCGCACCCTTTTCGGGTGATTAACTGCGATTAATCGCACAGGTATAGTGAAATTAAACACACTATTTATTTTGTTCAACATGTTTATTTTAGTGCTGTCAATCGATTAAAACAATTAACTAACTAATCACACACAGCATTTATGTTTTTAAATATACTTTTACATTCTAATAATTTCAAATTAATGTAGAAGCAACACATTTCTTTAAAAGCATCATTTTATGAATGAAAGCTTTTCCTTCAGACTGTCTAACAGGTAGGAAATATACAGAAAATAAATAAAGTTCTCAAACACTTTACTTTACAGTCTTTACTGCTAAATACATGAAATACAGAAGAATCCTCATTAAAGCTACAAAATCACATTGATTTCTTCTTTTCTTTTGTTCTTTGATTAACATTAGTGACAGGAGTCACAGCAGCACATTTAAGAACACGGCCCCTGTAAGACTTGCCGGTCTAAGCTGTTCTAACGCATTCTCTTTGCATTCATTTAAGACTTTATTTAACTCGTTGAAGACTGTGCTTGTGAAAATACTAGACAAAATGTGCTTTCTGGCTTAAACTTGTATGTTTTTCTTCATTAAAGCATGAAAGAGAAGTAAATACTGGTGCGCTGATTGACAGGGATTCACTGACGCAGCCTTTAGCCCCCTGACTGTATACACCAGAGTCAGACTGGACCTCTGTCGCATTGCGTTGAGCCGTGTTCCATTGCCAGAAGCTGTCAATCGATACTGGACGTGTCAATACAACCATTTCAAATCGAGCCTAAATAGTTTAAAGGCCTTTAAATGAATAAGAGCGTGACTATAATGTAACGCTAGACAATGCTGACAGAAAAACGGATGTTGCGTTAATGGCGTTAAATATTTTTAACGCGTTAATCTAAAAACATTAATCGCATGCGTTAACATGTTAACATTGACAGCCCTATAAAAAACATAACTATGTCTTCAGAGGTGTATAAAGACCTTACATAATGAAGCATTACTGTATGTTTTTATTA
Organism: Triplophysa rosa; assembly: GCF_024868665.1. Classification (NCBI taxonomy): domain Eukaryota; kingdom Metazoa; phylum Chordata; class Actinopteri; order Cypriniformes; family Nemacheilidae; genus Triplophysa; species Triplophysa rosa. The sequence goes on along the minus strand of NC_079899.1, from coordinate 16,534,046 downwards.
CCTTGAATGAGCTATTTCTATCTACCGCAGGTCCCCTTACATGGAATCGCCATGTTGTTTCTACAGTATCCATAAATGAACAAACTGCTCTACAGAGCATGTTTCATAAATATGTTATCTCCTTTGGCAAAGAAGTGAAAACGTGACAACATCTTAGTTCTGTGTCAGCCACCGTAGTGCTTCGAAAGGGAGAGTGAGGGGTGCAATTTCATACACTGGACCTTTAATGGTTTTCTGTTGGTTCCCATCTGCCAGATAATAGCCCACCAATAGAATTCATCACATACCAGTAGAGATCATTATAATTTCCATTAAAACCCATAAAATTCCCATTGTAACCATTAAATCCATTCATTTTTCTATTGTTTTTAGCAGGGTAGCCCGGTCTAGCTGCTCTCCCAGCCTCTCACCCATCTTAAATCTCTCCGGATTAAGCAGACTGGGAGACCATCTAAGACCTGCGAAACCATCTTATGCTGCCAACTGTTTTTTTAATTAGACCTTTCCTGTCTAATTTGTGTGCTGCGCATATTCCGACTACTGAGAGACATTGACTAAATTAGCACTTTTATCCTTATGTGTTCAGTGATTCACATTAGAGAGAACTGAATAATTCAAGTGCCTGACTTCATTAGCTCTGAGAAGACAGTGAGAATTTTTTGTGTTTTAGTGCATTGTTTTCATATTTGTTATATTTTGTTGCGCAGACTTTAGGGAGAGAATTTTCAAGCAGTACCAAACAAGCAATTAGTGTTAAGCTTTCCAAAACCAGGTGCGCTATCCTCAAAGCTGCTCTGGAAAACAAAGGCCCCACTGCATGTTGGGTATTCGCCGTCTGGTTAACGTGAAGCAGATCCCTGTTTGCGGTTCATCTGTGGGATTCTGTGTAAGGTCTGCATATGCTTGGCCTTCAGCTCATGCTGCAAACACGTTATGAGAAGAATTTGCTGGAGAATATGGAAGCGTGCTGATCATCCCACATCGGGGGATGTGTAGTGCTTCATACATGTTTAATTTTGTAACCCCTCCTGGTGTCCTGCCTCCCCGCTGAGGAGATGGTCTCCTGCATTTAGATGAGGAGAATCATATTCCATAAGGCTGGAAGATCATGGGTGCAGTCAGACATAGGGAATAAATCACAGACGGAGCCACATAAAGAGCATCAACTGGTAAAACGACAGGATCGTAAATGTACAGCGTGTTCATATTCTGCTTGGCTGTCAGGTACGCGTGACAGGTGTGGAAACTCTCTAGTCAGGTCTCATTTATGACCTTTCACGCCAGATCCGGAGCATAATTATGAGCAAAGGGCATGAGGAAAAATGTAAAAAACAAAGGCGGCTCTTTTCTGTCTAATTATCTTGTGTTGTGCTCTGTTGGTTTCTGTTGCATGAGTTTTGTCTCTTTGACGTCAGATGCTCTTCATTAAGAATGCTGTTAAATTAACTTCACCTCCAGGGTGTAACAGTAGGTGAGGTACACTGCAAAAAACATTACGCTGAAGTTACTTAAAAATATAGTTCATCATTTTTGCGACCAATTTTTTAAGCCAGTTCTACATGAAATTTTAAGCAGCATTACATAAAATTCTTTAGTAGGCATTGCTTAAGTTTTTGAGTAACCCCAGCAAGGGATTTTGCTTAATTTTTTCGGTAGGTGTGACTCACAATTTTTGTTATTTCTACCAAAAAAGTCTAGTTTACCCTCATGATAAAATGTAAGCTCATTTAGATTAATAATTTTATGTTCTTAACACCTAAAATACAGAAACAATGGACAGCTGTGCAATGTTAAAAGCTTTATTTTTCACTGAATGAATTTAAACATGAAACATACAGTTCATACAGAGTTCAGAAATGTAAATTTCATTGTACAACAAAAACAAATAAACAATACTAAACAACAGACATTCTGACAACATTATAACAACAGTAACCATCAACATGGTTTTTAATATTTGTGGTGTTGTATGCATGAGTGTGTATGTGCGTTTGATAACAGTGAAGAGTTATGTTATTTATATAAAGTTTGTGTGTGGTCTTGTATGCTTGCATGTTAAGTGTGGTGTTGAGTTGAATATGGAGATCTGGAGTATCTGGAGATCCCCCCTCTGGTGATTACTGTGTGCTCTGCAAGGTTGATTAACTTCACCATTATTGTCCTGAAACAAAACAATATGATTGTAACAAAGTTCAATAGAAGGGAAGGAAGGAGGCGGGAACCGGCGAACATTTAAACAATAAATTTAATCAAAAATAAACAAACAATAACATGGAAGTAAAAGGCCGGCAGCCACCTCACGGTCGACTGCCGGCCACACAAACATAAATAAAACTTAACATTTCCGGGCCCGGTCCTCTCTCTCTTCGTGCTCTTTTTAACTCACTTAAAAACGTTGTCTGTTAATGTGGCACGTTGTGTCAAATTGAAACTAAAAAGCGCAAGGAGCTGGACGGCGAATATAACTATCAACGTGTTTTCATGCCTTCGTAAAAGTAGGCAATTTTGATTGTTTACCATAGATCTCATTTAAGCAACTTAAATAAACTTTCTTCTCACAAAAGTTGAAGCGCAATGTGCACGCATGTTTCTGTACATTTGATATCTAGGAGCTTATTTAAAACACTAAGAAACGTGCATCACCACAATTAAACTTATTTAAAACGAAAACACTAAGAAACATGTATCTTCACACTATTGATGGGATTTATTTGATAAAACATTTTAGTATAAAGCAAGTTTAGTTTACTCACCTTTATCGTCTTAGCAGATGATTTTCAGAAAATGGCCGCAAGCCTCGAAAGCCTGTCAAGCGCTGCGTCACATGATCTAACCAAATCTTAAAATGTTTTGTCAAATTGAGTAATAACCAGATTAATGCGACTTCACAAAAAATTACTTGCTGTGTTTACTCATTATTTTAAGCAAACCGCAATCTCAATACATTTTGTAACATTTATTGCAAGAAATTAAGTAATGTGCAAAACCTTTTTTTTTTGAGGAAAATCAGCCTATTTATTTGAGCCATATTTACTATGGCCATGAACCATTTTTTACAGTGTAGCTTGTTGCAGTAATAGATTGTTTTATAAAAAAAAACCTATATGAAAGAATGAAATAGTCTACCTATATTAAAATAAGTCAATTATGGCAAATTAACACATTTTGTTTAATCATTGTGGATTTATCAGTAATTAGGAAAGTTGTGCCAAAAACCTTCCTGACTAAAAAGTGATGTTATGCGCGTTGAAATTCTTTAGTTAGGCTTAGTTGAATTTACTTATTGATGTTAATGCAATGCAAAGCTAAACAAGACAGACACTGACCATGAAACGACAAAGAAAACAATATTTGCGGTTGTGATTAGCAGAATTAGTCATTCTTCCTCAAATGCCGGTCACGTAATAAACAACAAGCACTAAAATGGCTCCGTCTTTGTTTTTAGGATCAATTAACAGTCGGTATGGAGATATCAAGAAGCGTGTTTACTTTATTTATTGTCAACATTATAAACAATAAAGCCAGATATTCTTGTCAGATCTGGGTTTTGTTACCGGGAGTTAGAGAAGAGCAATGCAACGCATTATTCACATTCTCCGCTGTCGGCTTGTAAACTGTCGGCTTGTTGAACAGACTTTCAACAGAGTAAAATAGACCTACTGTATGTTTGTTTTTCTTATCAAGAACATGTTAAACAAAATAAACAAGATAACCATATATCACAGACTTTCAATATGCGTTTTGTTTTGTATGTTTGGTTTTTGTATGATTTCGCTTCGCGCAGGTTTAAATGCAGTTTTTATGTATTTTTCTATTTTTTTCCAACGTTGCTAATCTTTTCAACATTAAAAACCCTATATACAGGATCTAATATTAGTGCATTATGAATATTTAATGATAGTTATAAGCTTGATGTGAAATTGTGACTAAATAAAAACGAAGCACATTACGTATTTTTTCACTTAATTTAAATAAACGAATATTCGTTTTTTATGAGCTCAAATATTCTAATATGAAATTATTGAAAAATGCCCATCCCCAGTGCTAGCGCTGCTTGGCAGTATTTCAGAGTGGACCAACCAGCCAGTAAAACTGCGACTTAAGAAAAATAAATAATATTACTGTCAAATGTCTGTCAGATAATAAAAATACTCTCTAATTTACTGTATGTATTTGTTCATGTTTTATTAAGAGATAAGTCTAAAGCACACCATAAAATAATTATATCAATTCACACAGGGCTAGTATATACAGCTGTATACAGATACACACCCTGGTATCGGATCAGTACTCGGTATCGTCTGATACCCTGAGCTTGAAAACGTGAGTATTTTCCAAACATTCAGTAACAGAACGATTTCAGTGATTATTTGGAGCTGTTAGGGGGAAAACATTAACTGAACCGCAGTGACCGTCTACATGCATTTGTCTGTTCTTGACTGCAGAAAAAAGTGACATGACACTCAGAGATGATGTGCTCAAAGCCTGAGGCGAAACGCAGATAACAAGAAAACTCCATAAATGTTTCTCACTATAAACGGAGCTGCGCATTTCAGCTGGTGATGAATGAATGGATGGCTTTTAAAAATGAAGATTAAATGGTTTGAATGCTCACACGCCCACAGCAACCATCACACCACCCACATGATGTGAAGATATGCAGATGAATGTAAGATCCATCCATAAATAAGACTAGATTTGCATTTCTGTAGAAAATAAGGTTGGTGGTTTTCCGGGCGTTGCTAGGAGGTTGCTATCCTATCATATTGTCGTGTGGTTGCTAGGGTGTTGCTTGGTGGTCCACTAGTCTCTATGGTATTCTGTAAATGATTCAATAATTTTCATTTTTTGGGTGAAGAATTCCTTTAATTCCAGTTGCACTGTTTTCGGCTTCCACAGCTCTTCTTTAAATGGTGCAGTCGGTGGAACATATGGTCAGGCTCCACCCTTAAAGAATAATGGGGAAGGATTGGACGTTTGACCTTCTGTGACTGACTGTAGTTTTTTTTGTCAGCGCTGCTTCATTGACATGAGACTTTTAACCACACTAACTACCCCCCCGTGGGCGATTCATTAGAGAGCGGCCCCACGTTACAGTCATTACCTTTACGACTCTCAGTGTCTGTGAGATTTATACGGCCAGCATATGCTGCTTCGGACCGGGAATTGTTGCCACTATATCTTAGAGAGGGAGGAGAATAAAAACCTATTTCACATCCAGTTTTATGTTCATGTTAATTGAGATTAGTAGTGGAGCTAGAAGATGATCCTATACTGTGAGATATTTGGAGGACAGCCTCTGCCCTGGTCTAAAAGTATCCCACAGAAAACATCCTTAGAGAAACAATATAATTTAGAGAGGAACAAAAGAAGCCATTCATTCAAATGAATTTACCATTAAGCCTAGTTCTGTGCCGAAAGTGATTTTCCGCATTAGATTTGCCTTCGATAAGTACGTTTCATCTCTGACTAATTTTAATCCATGTCTGGAAAAGCAGAAAATTGATTATGGTACAAATGCAGAGAGCTTGAAGTTTAAAAGAGCACAACCACGCAATAATCGGATTGAGACCTTTTACATCGCTGTTATCTTAATGATCTATGCATATAAACTAATATTACCATAACAACTGTTGATCCGATTTCAGAGCTCTCATTTAACAGAGCTGAGGATCTTGAGTTAATCTGGATTGCACCCTAATGGAGGAAAATGTATGCAAACATGAATTTCATTAGCACCCTTCTTAAAGGAACAGTTCACCCAAAAAGGGAAAATCTGTCTTCCTTTACTCACCCTCAAGTTGTTCCAAATCTGTACAATTTTCTTTGTTCTGATGTGTTCATCGGAACAAAGAAATTTGATTTGGAATCAACTCAACTCAAAAATTTGATTTGGAACAGCTCGAGAGTGAGTAAATGATGACAGAATTTTGGGGTGAACTGTCTCTTTAAGATCACCCTCGCTTTTGCCTGTATCATCTCAGCGTCATCTTAGGAATCCAAGCTTGCCCCCTTTGGTTTCCCACAAATACTGTTCTGCTGCCCACGGCGCGCAGGCACCTCGCTGTGTGTGTGTGCAGATTTGGAGATCTGGCATAAAGGCTGCGGTCACAGGGAGCTGTCATATGGCCGTGGCAAGCAACTACAAGATATCTGAGGGTGTGGTGTCTGCGGAGAGCAAGGCTAAAACATTCTAGGAGATGTGGACCCCTGTACACACATCATTTGATCTAAATACACATCTAAATATATATAAACACACTTGCACGACTAACCTCAATTTCATCCTGTTTGGTACACACACTCAGCATGGAGGGACTCGACTAAAGGCGTGAATGCACGGTCCTGATGCTATACAAGCTTTTGACTCCAGGAAGCGATGCAGCCTGAATATGTCAAGAGGTCTCAGCCCTGCATTTCCTCTCGGTTACCCTGGTTATGCATGACTTCCTGTCTTATTGCTCTGTTCGAAGCCGCTAAACCCACTTGCTGTAAGTCCATGTTGGAGAGTTTCTGCTCTGTGCTTTTCTCAGAGTGATTTTGTTTTCAACACAGCAATGCACACAATTGCACAGACACACACATCAGGTTTCTCTACATTGTGGGGACTTACAGTACCTTAGACAGTGATGACTTTTATTCTGTACTTTACCGTATATTGTTATATATTATTACCCCCCTAAGGTAATGGTAGGGGAAACACTGTCATTGTTAAGTGCCTCTGTGATCATGCCTCTAGTAAGTGCAAAAGTTCACTTGGCTTTTTTTCATATTTGTTGATGTACCTTGAAACGGATAGCCTGAAGTGCTTCTCCTTTTTGGTTGTCGACGTAAGGTATTTGAATAATTAGACTCACGTTGTTGATAGTAATCCTATGTGCATCCTGAAGCGAAATGCCATTGTTCCCTATGGTGCCGGATGTAACAGAGCTGGCAGAGATTTTAGCGGAAGGACGTCATCGCTCCAAGTTTCAAGTTGCGCAATTTGAAGGGTAATGGAAACGCAGCTAATGTAGGTTAATCACACTTTTACCACCCCTGTGGGGTCATTTGGTTTAAACACCTGTACACATGCGCACACACAAAATCATAAATAAGGTAATAAATAAGAATGCAAAAAATAGTTTTTAAATATAGACAATTTTTTAAAAATGCAGACAATTATAGTTACTTATGTAACCAAAACCCAAAGTTATCCTAAATAGCAATTGCTTTTGCATTTTTGTTTTGTTACATTAACTGCTTATTTGTATATTATGTTTCCAAATGAAGACATCCCAAGTGTCCCCACAGGGATATTTTGTCAGATTTAGCTCACTGCTGGGAACAAATTTATCCCGAAGGATAGTCAAATGTGTACACACACTCACACCTGTACCTGCTCTTCAATGCCACGTACATCCAAAGCTTTTATAATGATTAAAATATTTGTTAAGGGAGTTAAAGCCAATATCCTATCAAAATAATTAAATCATCTAACAGACTGCTTCATTTTCTTTTTACTTTGCTCTCTTTTTCCCTCTCATTCTCCATTATTTTATCTCTCTCATTAATTCGTTTTCATTTAGAGGGAAGTTAAAAGACTACAGTCCTTTTCTCGATGCATCTTTAAACATATGCATTCCCAACAAAGCTAATTGATGTGACACCGGGCCTTTGAAGGCTGTCTCCTATCTCACCTGTGTGTTTGCGTTCTGCACATCTGTGCTCACACCTCTGCATGTGCTGCATTTTAAACAGATCTCCACAGAGGGAATTGCCCTGTTCCTGCCCTCAGCCAGCCTAATAATAATAGATTTATGTCTTTCCTTTGAAATGCTGAACATACCAAATAAAAAAAGCCTGTAATATTTGACATGTGCTCAAAGACGCCACCTACTATTCCTAAATTCTGTCACCCTAAGCCTTCAGATCAATGTTGACAAACAGTGGAAACACATGACAGAGAGAGAAAGAAAAGCTTTGAGAGTTGTTTTTCGAGAATGTTCTTTGATGTCGGTCTCCCTTCTTTTGCGGTTGTCGTTTTTATTGTTGTGTTATTTTGGGCTGTTCCCTCACAGCACGTAGTCGTTCATAATCCAGAAGTAACTACTTGCCCATTCTCTCTTATGCATTTCTATTTGACTTTGTGGTTCAACATTTGAGTCTCACTTCTGCTACATCCAACACAGTTGCTTTGTTCTAAAAGTGAGTAAACAGCCTTGCTGTCTAATGCCTCCTTGTAAGGCAGCAACCTAACTGTAATGGAACCTCATAAGTGACTAATTTGCAAAGCTATTTGTAGGCAGCGAATCTCCTCGCCAAACAAATAGCGCTCCTTACTCAAAGCGCCCTGGAGACTCGACTCGCAGTTAATTACGATATGTATATCTTAGCTGGTTTACAATGGGCAGGGCTTTGCGATCAGTTAGACCACCTAAAAATCACCTGCAAAAAAGTGCTTGATATATGCCGTAGGGAACTATTGAGTTCCCTGCCGTTCAAGTAGGCAGCTCACCGGGTTGTGTAGCAGATCTTTCCTGTTTTAAAGAAATGTCTGAAATTATTGGAGCTCAGTGTACCACCTTATTCATTCCCTCCAAATCATCAGTATTTATAGCACCTCAGGTCACCTCTATACTGACCGCCTGAGCCGCTGACCACAATCCTTCTTTATCAAACTTTTTCCGAATGACTTTTGCCTCCCTTTTCTCCCTGAAGTCTACATTTCCCAAGATTATTTTGTCACTTGCTACTCTGGGGTCATTGTTCTGTGAGGCTTTAGCTGAACTGGACTGAAGGTTTGCTAAGACGGTTTGTTTAGCATGTCATTTTTACCCCATGTTTTGTTAATATTATGAATTAGCTTTCATTTCTATATTTTTCTATATAATATTTCTATACGAAATATTAATTTCATGTTAATTGAAGTTTAATTCTCAGCATTTTTTTGTGCTTTTATCTTTTTGTTATTTATTTGTTTATTTTTGATATAGCTGTAATGGTAACACTTAACAATAAGGTTGTATTTGTTAAAGGAGTAGTTCACTTTAAAATAATCCCCCATTGACTTTCCATAGTAGGAATTATATGGAAAGTCAATGGGGGCTTATTTTAAAGGGAACTACTCCTTTAACATTAGTTAATGCATTAGACCAGGGGTTTTCAAACTTTTTCATGCCAAGGACCCCCAAATATGACAAGCCTTTTGCGAAGGACAACCTTTCTAAAATACATATCCATTTTTTTGTATAAAGAAGCATTCAAACTTCAAACAGTAAGTGTGATGTTAAAAAGACAATTTATTGTTTGTAGAAATGAAACTGTAATAATCTTCAGTAAAATTGTACAACTTTTGCTGTCTTTTGTTTCTCAAAAATGTTCTGGGGACCCCTTAGAACATTCTGGAGGCCCCCTGGGGGTCCCCGGGCCCCAGTTTGAAAACCCCTGCATTAGACAACATGAACAGTGTACAGCATTTATTAATCTAAGCTCATGTTAATTTTAGCATTTACTAAAACATTTAAATCAATTGTTGACAGTGAACCAACATGAAGAATTGTATTGACATTTACTAACATGAACAAAGATTAATAAATGCTGAAAAACTATATTGGTCATTGTTAGTTCCTTTTGTCTAATGCATTACCTAATGTTAACAAATACAACCTTACTGTAAAGCGTTACTGCTATAAACGTTTAATTTATTTTAGTGTCTAAACTTAACGTTGGTAACAGTTCTAATTTTTGTTTAGCATTAAGTCAAAATGATTGATTTAATTTGATTTTAATAAATCATTTTAGTTTCAGTTTTTGTGAACTATAATAACCCCATGCTCTGTATGAAAAGCCAGTGCGATTGACATATTCAGTGATTCAAGTTTCGTGGCTTCGCTCTAAACATGAACGGCTAGTAGGCTAATTTATCTGATTTTCTGGTACACTATTGATCAAGGCTGATAACCAGCCGCTGTCCCGTACCATCATAATGGCATGTTAACAAGCCCTCTCATGGTTGATCGATGAAGTAAAGCACGTCCAATCGCATTCATTATTATTTGAAAGTTCATTACGTGCACAAGGTAGATAAGAGGTAATAAATAATTTCTATAGCACCACTTACACATGTGTCATGCAGATAAGAGGCAGCAATTATAAACAAGCCAAAATCAATAAACAACATTTTGATTGTTCTCCATCCAAACATCAGTTTCCCTCTGTAGAGATCCACAGTAACCGTGCCAGACTGCCAGGACCGAGAGCTGTAGCGTGCGGTTATCTTTCAACAGAAGCCCAGCGAGCGGATGAGCACGTGTGCATGTTTTTCGTCACATTGTGGCTTGATTGTTTTTGTGTCTGCTTCAAAATTCACAAACACCCACAGATAGACTCCTCCCGTGGCTCGTATTCCCAGCTGCAGTTTCCAGATCTTTTGTTGTGTATTGGAGCATCTCTTCATCATGATCTTGCGGGCCTGACTGTGCGTTCGTAATGACTAATGAGAGCTGAGAGGAAGGGCTGTGGTTTCCACTGTGAAATAACAGGCTGCAATTGATCAGAACCGCTCTCCCTTGGCCTGGGGACCAACATAAAGCCAGGAGGGCTGGCCGCGCTCTCCTGCGCAAAAAAAGGATGGAGGTGGATAGCAAAAGATGGAGCGAACCGGCCAGAGAAGGAGAGAGAGATGGAGCCAGGTGGGCGCGAGCGGGGCGTTGGTAAATGATGGAGCGATTTCCTCGAGAAACAGAATAAGAGAGCAGGGCCAGAAAATGAGGGGATAGAGCTTTTTTTTGGAAAACAGGAAGTGAGTCAGTTAGTGGGGGCGGAGGACATTTATTTCACATTGAAAAACACCTCGGATACAGTCTGAGATAAAAGAGCAGCTCAGAACAGAAATCATTATCTACGCGTTTGACTCCAGCAGGGTGGGACGCTTTATTTTCACCAAAAGAGCTGCACAATTACACAAAAGTGTGTGAGAGGAGATGGAGAGTTTAGGTGTGCTGATAGCTCTCTTTGGGAAGAGCTTTCCACCCACTTACATTTCCCATGGTGCATATGAAATCTGCCACAGGGTGGTTGTGGATCATCAAAGGACCATGAAGTGTAGGGACTGTTTGGTGTTGGCTTAGTGTTTCACACTCATTTTTGAGGGCTGTCGAGAAATTCTGCTGTTCAATAAGAACATTAAGGCAGTCCTCCTCAAATAGAATGCTGTTTTTTTGTGCTGCGACATTTTCTTAAAGGTGTAGTTCACCTTCGAAATGAAAATTCTGTCATCATTTACATGCCCTCTTGTCATTTCAAACCTGTTTGACAGACTTTCTTCTGCAGAACACAAAAGAAGATATTTTGAAAAATGTTGGTAACAGAACAGCACTATTGTAACCAATGCAAGTGAATGGGGGGCTGTTTACAACATTCCTCAAAATATCTTCTTCTTTGTTTTGCGGAAGAAAGAAAGTCATACAGGTTTGATATGACAAGAGGGCGAGTAAATGATGACAGAATTTTCATTTTGAAGGTGAACTACTCCTTTAATCCCTTTTTTATTTGTTAAACCTTGATTAAAACATCTGCAACACATTTCCGGGTCATTTAATAAATGATCATCTTTAAACTGCTTTAATTATTCATATTTATTTTGTGAGTTTCATTACCAGAGGCCTTTAGAAATAATTAACAAGTGAACTAATTATTAAGTTTGCTAATTAAGTTATCCGTCATGCTGAAGCTGAACTAGTATTTTATAAATAAACCATGCTGATATAATAAATGTTTTTCTTCTATTTATATTTAGTGCAGTTTGTTTGTTTATATTCACATGCAGTGTGTTTGACACGCCAGCATTAATAATATAAGGCTCATACTTTTTTCCTGTAACCAAAGTAAAAAAATGTAACGGTTTTTGATGTCTTTCCGATTTTTCCGACCAGATCTGAACATGTGAAGTTTGCAGGGGAATCTAACGGTACACACCCAATTACTCTTCTGACCGTGCCTGTTTCAGAGAGTCATGACAGGACACAGAGCTTGCCTCCCAATGCTGAAAGGTCTGTCACTGGACATATGGCTCTGAAGACCCAAGCCATATCCCCTAGCCAAGTCATGAGCTGGGTGTTGCTGGGCAGGCCTCTGAGCTCCAGGCTACAGAAGGGCGGCATGTCTATTTAGGTCACCAGTTCAGTCAGAGACCTCAGAAGGTTTCCCTGAGATTCAGGTTATCAGCCAGATCTGAAGGAAGGTGTGAATGAATACAAATCAGAACGGAAAAATTGTTTTTCTTAGGGTTCGTATTTCAATATAGTTGGCTACAGTTCTTAATGGGTTTGTCGCATTGCGCCGTGGTGCATCCGGTGGAAAAAATTTAAAATTATAATGGGTTCTAATGGTCTCTAATGTCTTTTGTCATGTCGCGTTTTCGCCGGACGCTTCCGGTGTAGACATGGTGTAAGTGTATCATGGTACAGTACTTTTTTTTTTATTGTTAAAATTATAATAATATATGGGATGATTATATTAGTAACTGCTAGTTCAGTGTGATTTACACACTACAGGGCTGGACTAACCTTATCTGTCACATTAGCATGTATTAGTTTTTTGTGTATTTTAATAAAGCTCTGCATCTGATTCAACACTGACCCGACAAAGTCAAACATTTTTTTAAATAATACGCATCTGTGTGGTTTGACCGAGAGATTATTGATTATTCATCCTGGAGTGATTTATGTAATAGCTGTCAGAGTTGCGTCAAAATGACGGATTGACTAAACGTGCGGTTGATTTTCAGTATAGAAGCGGTTTAGATTATGAACACACAGTGTTAAAGGTTCTCCGTTGCTTGACTGGATAAGAGGTGTGACAAATGGTACGTACGGACCCTAAAGACATTAACAGTAATGGCCTTATTCATTGCAAACCATTGCAATTACAAAGCCCTTCAGGCTCTCTCTCTCTCTCTCTCTCTCTCTCTCTCTCTCTCTCTCTCTCTCTCTCTCTCTCTCTCTCTCTCTCTCTCTCACTTTCCTTTGCTGCAACTAACCAGTCATTTATCCTGTAAGCCAAATTGCATCAGTTACTGGAATGACATCACATAGCAGGCCACTCTGTTACTCATAAACAAATCTAACCTCTCTCGCTCGCTCTCTGCCTCACACAGAAACAAAATAAAAGCCATATTGCATGAAATGGCATTGCAAGACCTTATGTGTATGGGCAAAGGCCAAACACCTATCGAGTGCTATCGAAGGGCTCTGTAGGGAGGGGTTGCTAAACTAAAGCGGGCAAATAAATAAATGCCTTTATGAAATGCTCTCTAACAGCAATAGTCATGAATGTTTGATAATAGATTCAATTAACTAAAAAAGCAAAGATGATTCATCACACATTTTATGTTTACATTTGTATTTGTATTTGTTGTTTGTACTGAATGCCACATGGAAAGACAATTTGACATATTAAAGAGCAATTCGTTATATTGCAACACTTTACAATAAGGTTGTATTTGTTAACATTAGTTTATGCATTACCCAAGATGAATAAACAATAAGGAGTGTTTTTTCAGCCTGTACTAATGTTTTTTGTTAGTTAATAGCAACACAATTGTACCTGCGTGAAGCTGGCCTCCCACCCAGTGCAAGACCTCTGAAAAAAAGGTTTTGTTGGTGCTGCTTCAGTTTTTTTTAAATTGAGACTACCTCTTAGATATTAGCACTACAAACAGTTCCAGCTTTCATCTTATAACATCTGCAGCCACTTGAGTCGCCTGCTCGGTCTCTAATGAAGCCCTGACACTGGAATTTTCTCCTTTTGCTTTTACCTCCTCTCTCGCTTTCACCTTGCGACGGGTTGCTGAGCAAAGGAGGGTTAAGCAAGCAGTGCCATCTGGCCTGCGAAACAGGCACCTGCTGTTCACGTCTTCACCTCCAAATACCTACCAAGCTTGTGAAGTCCGCCTTGTCTAGATGAAACGAGGCCCAAATGCCTGATTGTCTGCCATACGTGCGACTGTCCATGTGGGGAACGAACTGAACAGAGCTTAAAAGATAACAGCGTCGCTTCTGTTTTCACTTTCATATAGGACCGTAAACGTACGTGTGGCTTTTCGCTGATATGGTGGCATCTTTGACTTTGTGTGTGGTTTTATCTGTACAGCAATGCACCTTGTAGGTTAACTTGTTTTTTAAAGGGTCCGTGCATGCTCAATGTCTCGGCTGACCTCCCATGGCCCCGGTTCTTCCATTTTCTTTGAGAATGTAAAGGTAGTTTTTTTATGTTGGCTGGCTGCGAATCCCCCCAGAGCAGAGCGAGGCTGAACAATGAAACCGTGCATCATACGCATCTGGAATCCGAGCCCCCCTCCATGACACCAGTGAAAAGAATTACTCGAGTCTCTAAGAAATTCCAAGTATATGAAGAAAAAGCGTGTGCATGTCATTTTATAAACCCCAGGTGAGAGATAGATACTTAGATAGACAGGCGGATGGAGAAATAAGCAGGAAAAGACGAAAGGGGGTTCAGGGGAGAGGACGAAACGGTAAAATGAGAGAAGATGCATGTAATTGCATGTCTGAATAGAGGGTACGCTGAATGAAAGAGAGAACGCTTTAGAGAACTGCAAAAGAAGAGCTTGAAATGGCAAGAGGAGAAAGTTTAATAGTGTGTAATATGTATGTTCGTGTCCGCAAGTGCTAGCTCAAAATACAGCCCACTCAGCATTTCTAACTTTAAAAAGGTGGCTTTGAAATTCTGGTGAGATTACTGAAGTGTGCACTGAATGCATCGAAAAATAAAGTCGAGTTTTGTCAAAAGAAATGTTTAAGAATATACAAGTCAGTCGAAATCAATTTCATGTATTTTTTTGCTGCTTGCTATGATTGAACAGACTGAACATTCAAACCCATTCATTTATAAACACAGCAGGTGCTTCGATCAAATACCTTCTATTTTATCTCTTCTTTTTCTTTTCCAATATGCCACAAATACATAAACGGCTATAAATTGAAAAAACACAGAACCGTTTTAATTGACCATATTGATTTTTCAGTACTCTGTTTACAGCCAAAATCCAGTCGAGTTAAAAACAACACAAGATCGAGTCAAGTTATACCGAGCAAAAATGTAGGATTTATATGGAGCACAGGAAAGAAAATGATCCTAAAATGTAATAAGTAGCCAGAAAGCATTTGGTTTAGAGTTTCTGCTTGGTATAGTGTTAGGCTTTGTAAATGTGAATGGATTTAGTCTAACCGCTGTCAGACACTGAGCGTTGGACATGCTGAGGTATTTCATTGAAAGAAGTTCTCCGACATGCACTTCACCTTCCTTGTCTGTCCTTTTGGTACGGTGAAGACACAAAATTAAATCCAACCTAATGTGATTCATTCAAAAGGACACTTTGAGGCATAAAATGTACAGATGTATGGATCTAGTACTACTACACTTTACAAATCTCAGGCCCACTAAAAAAACATTTTACCGTTGCAGGGGTAAAACCCTTTAGGGTTCCTTTTTGTACAGCTACGTCTAGATATACAAAACTTAACCTATAAACAAACCTATTGGACCTGTTGTATACCTTGAATTGAACAGTCACATGTTAGGAATACAAAACATTTACCTGTACCTTTAAAGCATCATGACATACTAAACAACATTTTTTGATATGTTAACTGAGTTGTGTTGCACATCATGTATGACAACACTTAAAAAAAAATCCTGTAAAAAAAATTCTGCCAGCTGGGCAGAATTTCCAAGAAACTGTTATCTGGAAAGTTCTTCATGAGAGGTATTCATAGTAATGTCGAAATTCTTTAAGATTTTTAAGAAATATGCCGAAGATGTATTTATTAACTTTAATCTTCTCTTTGAAGTCACTCTGACATCGCTTGTCAGTGGATTTAATCTGAGCAAAATTATTCTATTGAAGAATCTGCCGTGACGGAATCGGGTGCAAGAAAATGTAGGGGACAGGTGAATTTTTCTTTTTAGGTTTTACACACCAGCAACAACATCATGTCCGTGGATCCATTTCACTGTTATTATCGCAGCTAATTTGTTCCAGATCATTATCAGCTCCACCGAGTTGTCATAGATCTTCATAGACTGTGAAATAACTCTTTGAAGAGCTTCGGGAAGCACGTTTGCATTTTGCTGACCAAAAACATCTGTACCTCCATCTGTACTGCTCGACTAAGGTAAATATTGGCAACACAAGTGCGCATGTCATATGCATCAAATTTCTTTAGCTACAAATCACATCATGACGCACGTCACACACCATGCTGCCAAATTTGTCTCTTTGTTCCATCTGCCTTTAGCCTGAAGACTTGGGGTTTCGTACTCTGTGCTTATTGCATTATGTGCTCAGAGGATTTCCGGCTCTTATTAGCAAAGACGGATGATCTGTAAGACCGAAGATATGTAGCAAAAATCTCATGCATGCATAAATCTTACTCCTGGAACAGATGAGCTTGGGCGCTATATTGCACAGCGACTTTATAAAATATTTACGGACTGAAATCTTGTTTGTTTCTCCCGCTGTCTGTCAAGGTATGAAGCCTACGGGAGATGTGCGGTTTATTAAAAACAAAATATAAGGAGATGCCTGCAAAACTCAGTTACAGGTATCACATTGAGATGCAGAAATATTGATGAATTTATAATTAAATGTTATTTTCCAAACGGGCCATGTCTCGGTGTGTAGAGAAGCATTATAAATCTTCCTCCTGTGAGTATATTTTGAAAAAATCAATTATTGTTGGGACTCCTCCGAGCTTGAAATGAGAAGGAGAAAGTATGAAGCATTAAAGTTTGATGACTGAAGTTCATCTCACCTAATTACATAATCAGCTCAGTCTGCTCTATTCATTTAACACTGGGACTCAACACTGGTTTATTAACATGAATTATGTTTGTTACTTTATTTGTAGTCCCTCTTTCTTGACTGGGCTAATGGGATAAAAATTGACCAGAGGGCTTAAGATGGGACACACTGGTGGGTTTCTTGACCTCAGTATGCAAAAAAGGTATACCCGGATTCCGTACTTGACCCACACATACTACACAGAATATACTGTTTTAATGCTTGATAAGTAGATACTTTATCTGTGTCATTATGTGCTGTCACAATAAGCCATTCAGACACAATCTTTCCCAATAGAGCAATCGGACAAACAGGCTTTAGAGTAGATGTTCTTCAAAACTAAGTGGAAGCTGTCCTCCTGAGAACGCTAGTTAAAACAACCCTTGCACGATTTGCCATTGAACAGTTAGGCACGGGTATTATCCTGGCTTTTTGCTTTTGGTGGCTGGATTAAACTAGGGTGAAATTAGGGTGATCTGGGACATTTTTGGCACTTTGAGGCTATTGCAATTTACTGTGATGTCACCTATCAACAAATGAAATATCATTTTTTTCTAAAAAGTTAAAAGTCCCATGTGAGGGTCATTTTTGAAAGAGGGATTTTAGGTAAAATATTTTACTTTTATTACATTTATTTTACCATTTAAAAATGACAATTGATATTATGCTCCCACTGGACATTTTGTGACTCTTAGTGTCCTTTGTGCTAAAACTATTTCTCTCATGTACGTTGGAAAATCTGGGTCATTTCACTTTGAAATTTGGGACAGTCATTTGCAGTCGTGTTTATCACTCTAATTTATGCAGATTACCCTTTTGACCAAATGTCTCTGGGAGAGAGAGAGAGAGAGAGAGAGAGAGAGAGAGAGAGAGAGAGAGAGAGAGAGAGAGAGAGAGAGAGTAAGTGAATGTGTCAGAGAGGATAAGAGAGAGATGGATGGAAGATTTTTATGCCTGAACAAAATATTTATGCAAAAGAAAAATTTAAAAATTATGCAAAATTATGCTAATAATTATCTGAAACATTGTATAATTATGTGTGTTAAGAAAGAATCTTCCTTAATGTGTTTTCTTCATTATATTTATTTATTAAATGTGACACCTGAAAAATATTTGAAAATCTACAAAATTACTTTTTGAACAACATATTGTATGAAAACATCATAAACATCAACAGGTAAAAGTTTGGAAGATTGTTTCGTTTCGATTTATGTTCTAAACAATAACCTTGTAAAATGATCACTGATCACTTTTTTATATTTTGACAATTTGGCCCAACATCCACAGTGACAAATGTAATAGAATCATGTGATCGATAACTCATTTCAGCTCCGCTAGAATATAATAAAGTTATAGACTCTCTTGTGTTTGTTTGGGTTATGTTTTTGCACCCTGTCAGAGTGTTACAAATATTCTATGGTGATATGTGTACTTCATCTCTTGTTTATTTCTTCACCCTTAATAAAATAATTAAATAAACGAATGGAAATGCAAATGAAAATCCAGGGCTCAGGATGTGGTTTACATTGACTTTGGTTTCTAGTCGACGCTTTGTTGGAGTCTTTGTGTTGTGCTTATGCTTACACCAAAACTCCTGATCACATCTCCCTCGGCAAGATGAGAGTCGCTCTCATTAGAGCTCTTCTAATCCAGAGTCTAATGGCTTTGTACGAATCAATTAAGGCTGGGTCAATGTAATTTCCAATTCAGCCGGCATTAGTGTGTATTGAAACTTGGCTGTCTAATTGAAAATTAACTGGTATTGAAAAAACAGATGATTTTAAAAGCTCATGAATAAAACGGACAAATATAGCCTCATCTATATACCGATCTGTCGGTTCACGGTCATATTCATGCTTTTCTGTATGATTGAATGAATGCCTCAGTCGTTATTTTCAAGGTTTTCACTGCTGTTATCTTTGGGGAGCTGCGCAGACTCACTGTTCTCAGAAAGGTCTTTTCCACTGGCATGAATGATACCTTAGAGAAAGACTTGTTACTGGCTTTCAAACCTCAGATACTTTGCCGTGTAAGCAGCTGACAAGATGAGACTACCTCTTATTATCAATGTCCTTCATGGCTCAATAGATTGGTGAGAGCCTAATGGTTCAGGATCTGAGGCTCGTAAAGGTTTCAGGATCAGTCCCAATGAAAGGGTGACCCGAGAATGGCAGTAATACTGAGATCTGCTCAGTAATCCTGTTCTGGCACGTAGTGCCCTTCAGTAAGTGTACAGTCTCTTTGGTAAGTTTCATGCAGTGGATCTGTGAGGGAGTTTTACAAGATGTTCAATGTTCTGCTCTGCATGAGTGGCAGTATATACAGTCTATATCTGCAGTCTTTCTGAGAAGAGAATGCTTATAATGGTTAGTACACATTCTTTGGCACCTTATGTTGTGGTGCACGGGGCTTAAATTTGGCTTGCAATGTTTTCAGCAACCTTGGCAAAAAAAGACACATACTAACATATATTTTTATGCTCCGCTCTTGATACATCATCATAAATTATTCTGGCCATCACCCCTCCTGTCCATCCATCACACGTTCAGCTCCATATGGGTACTGCTGTGGGAACTTATTGTGTTTTCTGATTCATATGTACATATAGTCTCGCGCTCGGATGCAGACAGCGGAAGTCTCTTCTCCTCAGTGCCCTTCTTCCGAGACATTGCTTTCGTTTAGGAAATTATTTTTGAACGTGATGTGAATGCATTATGTGTCTGCAATGTATGTCTCAGTAAGTCTATGTGTAATACATGCTTTTTATTTCATGCTCTCTAAATGGGATATCATGCTATCTAGACAATTACAAAAACAAATGGAGTTAAAAGAGATAAAAGGAATATGTAGTTACACATAGACTGAGACATACATACAGTAGCAGATACTGAATGCATTCACGTCACATTCCAAAATAATTTCCTGTATGAATGAAATGTCTCGGAAGAAGGATCGCTGAAGGAGCGTCCTCATCCGAGCGCAGGACTATACAGTATGTACAAGCTGAGGGATTTTTCCATTTCTTAAAACTTGTAATTGTCCCTGTAAAAGGAATGGTTTACACAAATTTTAATTTTGAGATCCTCATGTCATTCTGACTGCATCTTGCTTTTCAGCGAAATGCACTAGAAACAAACCACTTGACTTTAGAAAGGTAATCTACACAAGCTTTGTTCTTTAAGCTACTGTAACGCACTTCACAGCAAACAGTGCCAATTTTCTCTACTGGTTTAACTGTTCACGCTTGATAATCATTCATGAACGCAAGTACCCGTTCAGCAGGCACTTCAAAAAATGGCTTTTTGTGCCAATGTTTCGTGTCTTTACGTTGTCATAGAAATGCTGTGATGCAGCCATTCATTCACTGCCAATGTGAAGCGGGATATTTGTGTTACAGCTGGAGATGGAACTGCGCACACGCACACACAAGCATGTACATTTGGATTGACATTTGGCACTGCAATGAGTCCAACATAAAACAAAGTCTTGTTCTTTGTTTTCTTTTCCATCATCATCAGCTTGATTCCGCTAATGTATTACATAAATCTTAGAAATCTACATCCGCTGCATTAAGTACCGCACTGCACTATTTTGCCTAATTTGATTGTTAGCAGTTTATGCAAATCTCCACCCGCTTGTTTAGATTATTATCAAATACAATGAATGGATTTATGATGGTTAAATAACAGCGTCTGGTTTTAAATGTGTCAGTTCAGATGTGATGATTGCTGCAATAATGACTTGAGTCAATTTTTTACATTTCAGCATCCTTACATGTATTTTTAGGGACAAAGCTAATAACTAGGGTTGTGATTAATGTTCGCAGTGGAAGCATTTGGACTGACAGAAGAAAGAAGGGAGTGATTCTAATTATTCAGATGAGTATTCACAAACCCTCTAGAAATCACAGGAGACGTCTGAAATTTCTCTTCAGGCTCACAGTCGTCGTACTTCAAAAAGCACACAGCTTGTCCCTCGGCGCATTCACGCTCGCCAGGGAGAAGGTAGGGCGGATCGTGAACGCACGCAGATGAACTTCAAAATAACTGTCCTGCCGCAGAAATCAAATGCACATACTTAAGCAAAGTGCTATGGCAGAACCTTCATGCCTGTTCGTGTGCCTTCAGTTTTTGGATTTTGAGTGGAGCCTCCAAAAAAAACATTTGTTAGACAGAAGTCACTCATTCACACATTAGGTCAGTTGAGCCTTTACAAGTAAGTGAGTTCTTATCAAAATGTCCCTGCCGCTTTTTTTCAATACGATAACAATCCTTGTATCACATGTACTGGTGTGAAATGTGTTTCAGTGGAAAAACTCTCCATTTAAGAACAGAATTGATCAGAATCTGTTTCTCAGAATCATTGCCATAATGTACCAAAAAATACAGAGATAAAAACTAGTTTTCAGTTATATACCCACGAGAAGAGAGAGAGAAGGTGAATAGAGGAGAGCTTGAGAGAAGAAAAGCCGTATCCTTGGTGTGGTGGTGAATATGTAATGTGTTTTCCTAAGCAAAAACAGCAGCTTGTTCACTGCTGGGCAACTGTGTACCTGAGATTACATGAGTAGCATCTGCCAATACATACTTCCACAAACCCACAGAGTGAATAGAAAAACTGCACGTAGACCACATCACCACTACATCTGCACTGTTATTGAAGACTTCAGACCTACATTTATGCCATTTTCTATATTTTTACAGGACTGCTTTAGACCTTCAAATTTCTCCTCACCTTTGAGTGGTTGAACACACTTTTTTCCAAAACCATTTTTCAGTATAACCCAGGATGTTTACTATAGCATAATGTGAGTGCCATCATTAAAATGGAACTAAAGGGGGTTCTTTTCCTTTTTGTATCGCGTTTGGTAGCATATCAAGCGATGACACGATAATTTACTTACATGTTGCTCGCATTAGAATCTCAGAAAGTACTGTTCACTGCAACGCAAGCTGTTACGTGTGCACAGATGGTATATGGAAATCCTTTGCGGTTGAGGTTGAACATGCTAATAAATAGGTAATTTAATTCAAGCAACTCAAATTAGCTACGGCAAATAAATGCCTCGGGTTTGTTTTGAGGGCTGTGCAGGGTTTTAGCCATGCAATGCGTTTGAAACCCCAACCAATCGAAAATTCGAAATTCATGCACAGGTTTCTTCTCTTGGCTTATAAGCTCTGCCAAAATACCAAAAGTTCTTGAAAACTTAAATGTAATATCATTATCTAATGGAATATGTAATATCATTTATCTTACATTTATTTAAAACTGTCTTTCTATTTGTAAGAGAAAGAAATATCAATATTTTCAGCTTATTTACAGTAGCTACCAATGTCACATTGATCTAAATGGATGATACATGGATACAAGTTTAAATATGTCGCCACATCGATAAATTTAATTGGTTCTTGCATATCTGTGACTAGATATCACATGAGATTCGGCAACAACATTTGTTTTCATATCAGATTTGGTATGAGCAATGTGCCTTTCTGTACAGCATGTTGCCATGGATATGTGATATACAGTATTAATTGCTAAATAAGATCAAATTATTATTAGTTCTCTTAATTGGATTACTTTGGTGATAGGTTATTTTTTGGAGTTTCCCCATTTTGATCCTAATAGAGTATGACAGCATGACGTTTAATATAAAATGATTGAAGAAAGAGCCAAAAAATTGAAAGGGTAAAAAAAATGTTGTTTATTTTTTTGTGAACTTTTGCGTGATAAATGATAGCCTAAATTGTCATAGTTCTAAAGTTTAGAATCTAAACGATTCTATCTCTTCTAGTCTTGGTAACTGATGTCAACTTTTTGTACTTCCGAGTGACAAGTCGCACTGTAAGGTCACGGTCTGTGCTCCTCGACGTTAGCGTCGCCTCTGCGTCCATTCCGCGTGGCTACAATGACTTAATTCAATTAAGCTGTTGTAATTTCCTGGCACACACTGATAGAGTCCTTTTAGAGCCGCAGGTCTATGAGGCGCTGTGTACCTGATAGTGGATTAGCATTTAGACGACTACTGCCGAGCCATGTTGAATATTGCTCCGCGCTAGACTCTCAGGTCATTTTTTTCGTCCTAAAACTCATTCCATCCTCCCTCGGGGTACAGTAGCGAGTCGAGCCGAGCTGTCCGGCTGCGGGGGTCACAGCAAGCCCGCAACTAGAGGACAAATGGGTGAATGGCAGAAATGAAGAGAGAAACTTTAGACCCGTCAAAATGAAGGAAAAAGATGAGCGCCTTATTGCGCCTTGTTTCGTTTATCTGTCGTGTACAGGATTTCTCATACATCATTCGGTGGACAGGACTAAAGTCTTTTCTGCTGTAAGTGAGCGAGTGGACCATTAAGTCTGAAGTTCCTCAGTTGTCCTTCGAGTGGCTGCAAAAAAGGAACTGTCTATCTGTCTTTCTATTTGTCTGCCGAATACTATATAGGTCACCTACAAATGCATTTCTCATTCACATACACATAGGCACGCACACTGATTATAGAATTGATGCACTCTCTAATCCCGCTCTGGCTAAATTGAACACGTCTACAGCGATCTCAGCATTCGGGGTCCAAATCAGGAGTCAGTTTTGCAGTCCACCATAGTAGAATTCACACACATGGTGATGTTCCATCTCCATTTCCTCATCCTTCAGCTCACATTATCCAGGGTTGGATTAAAGCGATCGTGTTGGATCCACGGGCTGTCTGCCCTGGCAATGCCAGGCTGTTGGCTCTGTCGCTCTAAGATGGTCCTCGCTGTATCTGTGGG
The DNA here is from genome assembly GCF_024868665.1 of Triplophysa rosa. Lineage (NCBI taxonomy): Eukaryota > Metazoa > Chordata > Actinopteri > Cypriniformes > Nemacheilidae > Triplophysa > Triplophysa rosa. The sequence continues at coordinate 16,510,438 of NC_079899.1, read as the reverse complement.
TGTCTGAGTGTGTCCGCGCAGCCCTACTTGGCAAAATGAAGTCCAAACCTGTCTATTCAGCAGTACCAGCTGGCCCACCCCCTACATAATCCGTTATGCCAGCTATGCCCTTTGGTACCACCCCCTCCCACCGCCCGCTGAGGACCGTGCTGGTATTTGATCGAATGACGCCAGTCACGGACTGCCTAATATGACCGTTTCACCTACGTGCCAGCGGGACGCGGTTCATGACCCCCGTCACATGCTCAGAGTACTGTCTTAGAGGATCTCACTGCTGGATTCATTTAGAAGTAGCATTCTTTTCACGGATTAAAGAAGTGGTGTCAATTATGTGTCTGCGCTTGTGTATCTGTTAATGTGAGAGAAATGATGGAGAGAGGTTGAAGGAAAGATGGAGAGAGAGATCTCAACATTGTCCTGACAGCCTAGATGATATCATAGACTCAAACCTGCAGCTTTAGTCTTTGATGGAGTGTGTGAGCGGCTGCTTGTGTGTGTTCCTGCCTGTCCTTTGCCGAAGCTGTTGAGATTAGATTGACAGCGACGAGAGAGACACTGGAGAAAAGGAGAGTGTGGAAAAATCTCTAAAGACGTCTGATGAAATAGAGTGATAATGCCAAAGAAAGAGAGAAAAAGATAAATGTAATAGCTTGGCCATCTTTATCACAGTCCCAAAACAGAAGGAGAAATGGACTGAAATACACAGACAGCCTTACGAAGAGAAATACTGGAAGGGAAGTTGATGCTGTGGCCAAGTGCTTAACACGTGCTGCAAACACATTGAGCCATGGAGAAATGCAGGTTACTGCCCAACCAACATAATGGCCTGATTCTGTTTCTCTCATTTATTTAATAATGTTTCGTCCTCTCATGGGTGGTTGTATTACACACTTCCCAGTACAATTTCTTTGCTTTCTTATTTACTTCTTTCATTATTTACCCAGAATCCATTTTAAGCAAACTAAAATGTCTGGGTAGCTTTTTAATTGATTGTCACTCTTTTCACTGTGGATATGTGAATTCTTGTATGTTTATGTAATTCTTTGTAAATTCATCTTATTGTGTTTCTGCCTTATTCGCGAAACCAACAATTTACAACAGGCAAATAATGGCATCACCATGAAAATCATGAAAATTTGATCCCTTACAGACAAGCCACATGTGCAAAAAACGTGATCACATGTGAAATGTGTGGTTTTGAAACACTTCTCTATTGAAAATGTCACTTATAAGTGATACAAATAATAGCGAATATAAGCTACTGTAATACGCAGTTCAATGGATGCTGTACTGTCCCAGTACACAATATTGCAATAGTCTGTTACATCCTCCACATTCTAAAACTTAAAACCCACGGTCGAGATTTGCAGTCACACCATGCAAATTGCATTCCGCACTACATTTTTGGATGTTTACACCTTTTACGCCTGATTTGCATCATTCTTTTTGTGAATCGGTTGCTAAAACAGTGCAGACAGCATCCTTATTTTACAGCATTTTAAACCATTGCACAATACTGTAGTGTTGAGTGAAATATGTTTGACATTCAAAGGAAATTGCGGTTGTTGATTTCCTTACATTATTTATGTAAACCTGATGGCTTGCTTTGACAGCGCACTCTTGTTATGGTTCTAAAAATCTGAACTGCTAGCATAAATCACTAAAATTATGTCATCTGACTTGTGTTAACTTTGTTTGCTGTTTTTACAGCCTGGGTTCATATACGTCCCCAGAAATGGCTTTTAATTAGGTGTTAAAAACTTAAGCTTAAAAAAAACAACTCAGAACTGGCTACAGCTTGTTCTTATGCGAATCTCTTATCACGGGGTTTTCCAGCCTGTGTTGCTGTGAAATCTGTAAAAAATGCATTAAAGAAAAAAGATGAAGTTTTTTGCTCACAGATGTTTTCTTTCTCTTTTTCATGCTTTTTCCACGGACAACACCTGCAATTCAGGTAAGACAATGTTACATTAATACAGTTCCTATCATTTACTCATTGTGACAGAGGTGGCTCATTCATATGCTAAGGAAAAGCATGAAGCATTTCGTGCGTCAAGACTGAATCCTTCTACTGTAGTTGAACGCTCGTTGTGTTTACATCAATCAACCCTGTCGATCGATACTTGTTGTAATTTCCTTAAACACCCATCTGCAGATGCTCCTGTGATTGGTTCGTATGCATCCTAACAGAAACTCAATGGAGACTTTAGGGACTGATATAGTTGTGAATTAAATATGAGAACAAGGAGATGGAGAGACCAAAGGGAGGTGTATATGTTCTAATTGAAAACGTTCAGCGTAAACTCGCGCCAGGTCTGCGCTGAGACAACCGATGCTCCCATTGCTGATATACAAGAGAACATCGCCTACCAATCCACGCCGGAGGGGAAGCTTCTCTGTAGCTCTCTAATTGATTTCTTTAAATGCCCAATCAAGAGTTTAATAACAGTGTGAAGTGGTTTCAGGGTGAGGGAAAGAAAATCATAACAGCAGTTTTGTGAAAGAGATCTGTGGTTTGTTTTATAGATCAGATTATAGCATCTTAAACTGAACTTTCTAAAGGTTAGTCACATCCTCAGACCATACGGCCACAGTCCGCCCACTTAACTCAATAGACATATCCACACAATCTCACGGGAATTCGGAGCTATTTTACGAGGTGGATAATTTGTATGAAGTTGTTCAATCTTATTTATACGTTTTAGTACGAATTCTGTTAGGTTTAGGGGGGGGTCAGGGGAGGGGCTTCAGGGGGGGATTTTTTCCCCTAAAAATTCATACGTTTTAGCCACCTTGTAAAATAGTTATGAATTTCCAAGAGATCAGGGTGGACATACTGACCGTCAGATGTCTATAGATTTTTTTAGTACAAGTATCAAGCGTAGCGTCAGTTCTGGCAGGTCACATGAGTCAAGTTTGCATGAGCCGATCAGATCAGGTGCAGCTAATCATCATTAACCAATAGTCAAACAACACATACCAGACTGCATCCTATTTAAGTTGCCTTTCTTCGCTCCTTATCAGCTGCTTAACTGTGCCGCACTCAAACCCCACCTCCATCCCCGTCTCCTGCATATCTGCCTGCATCTGTCGGATCACTTTAATTTAATCCTGTTATGTATCATGAACTGTTCTGGTTCCCCAGGTGGGGCGACATGTATTGCTATGAGAGTCTACCCAGAACATTCATTCCGCCGACCTTAAAAATTGCTATTGTTTAAATATTTGATGACAGTGGTCTTGGCAGAAAATGTGTTCATAAATTTAATTTGCAAAGAATGCCACACTTTTAATTTATTTTCTACATTGTTTAAAATTATATATATATATTTTTTTTTTAATTATTAATTTTTAACATACCTTTGAAACAAATCTTTGGTAGCCCTGCCCCTTAATGGCACGCAAAAGCAAACCACTTTGCAAGTCAGTCATGCTCTTACATGTATAATGGTCTGTTGTTGGCCAATTTAAGCTCTATAAAGCATTAGTCCTTTGTTTGGCTTGTCTGGTCACCGACAAAAGGTCTAACCATTTGAGACTATTCTGATCGTGCCAGGGCGACCTGTCTAAATTATTAATAGGCCTACTTTTTTATTGCCCTTTAATCTCTTGATTTACTCAATACATTTGGACCTAGAACCACTTGAGATGATAAATATTCCTGTGTTTGCTCAGGTCTTCTGGGTGCTAGCCTGGATCTAGAATCTTTAACATTGATCTTAACCCGTGACAGGAGTCTCTGACAGAACCAGAATAGGTCCTAAACTTTGATGTTCTATTTTAGGAAATGCTATTTTATGCAGATCAGTCAAAAATGTTTCTTTCTGAAATCCAAAGCAGGGGCAGCGGATCTTCTCCTCTGCATGGGCTAAATTTGGTTTAGCAGTATCGATGTGAAAAGAGAACAAATGAAGAGAGGTCGTTTTCCATTTTTTATGTATCCCAGCTGAGACATTTTAAAGAAGTGTAGTCATGAGAAGTTCATTTCAGTTAAATAATTTTCCCCACTATATAGTCTACTTCATGATACATACTCAAAGCATTTCAGACTAAATAAAATCATGTAAACAAAAACATGTTTGTAGTATGCTACATTTGGAAAAAAATCATTATTTTGATAGCTTTCAGAAAGGTTAAGCTTCAGTGTTCCAGATCCATTAGACTTCTACAGATTTTCCAAGTCATAGGTTTATGAAACAACAATATGAATATATTATGATATCAGCCATATAGATATTGTATTTGAATCTTTTTGGGAAGGCACTGCCTTTTTCTAGCCCGCTCAGAGAATCGCCCCGGGTGTGTGTGTTATGAAAAACAGCAGCTTACATCCTTGATACAACAATATACTAAAGAGAATAACCTGTCGAATGGCTGATAGAGCTGCAAACATATACCTTAATTATTTGATAAGATCAAGTCTTATTTTCCTATGCATTTCAACTCATTCATCCAAACATAAAATTACATCTTTCTTTCTGTCTCATGAGCCATTACACATACAGATTATGACCAATAGTGTATTTTGTTATGCTTATGTGAACAGTACATTGGGCGACACAGCATATGTGACATGGTTTTTTTACATTGAAAATGTGCCCTGAGGGTCTGTCAGCTAAAACATTATCACGTCACACACGTGATATGTCTCTCATTACTGTTGTATTAAGGAAACTGTGACATGCTCTGCGTATCTGTACATCTTCAGGATTGTGCGGATGCCTTGGGCAGTATCAGCTCGGTGCATGAAAAAATGCATGTATGGGTGTCTATCTGTCACTATGAGTTGTTTGTGGGTAAGAGAGAGAGAGAGAGAGAGAGAGAGAGAGAGAGAAAGATGTCGGTAGAGCTCGGTGTAAACTCGTTCATGTATTCATACTGTGATGGATGACATGTGGTTATTATATGGTAATATGACACAAAGTTAAGAACAGCAAACTGGAGAGAAACATGTTTTATTCTTGTATAATGTTCATTTGTTTAGCTACAGTTCACCATGCTGTTATGAGCAAACATTTTAGAACAAAGAAATTTATACAGATTTGGAACAACTCAAGGCTGAGGAAATGAAGACAGACTTTTTATTTTTGGGGTGAACTGTCCCTTTAAATGACATTTTTGTTAGATTGCACAATAAAGTTATAGGGAAAGGGAGAGAGGGGTAATGGGATCAACAATGCAGTCTAGATTCGAACCTTCAACCTCTTGAACACAACGACTTTTATTTGCTCTCCCCACATGTCACAGTTTCAAAAGTGCACCGTCTCTCTTAAACGTCCGGCATGAAGGTGTTTGTATGCGTGTCAAGAAGGATCTCCGCCATCCCAAAAATAAAATCGCAATCTCAGTGATGTACTCTGACCTAACAAAGGACTGTAGCGAGAGAAGCTGTCTGGTGTGTCAGAAAACTGCCTGCAGCAGCACACTGCAGGTCAGATTGGCCAAAGAGTCAGAGACTGCAACGCTAAAGCTGGCATTACACCAGATACTGGGCTGTTTCACATGAAAATACTGTAAAAGAGAAATAACTTTTCACTTGTCAATTTTGTATCTCACTCTCCATGGATCACACGCACACACACTCGCGTGCACACACACACGCACGCACGCACACACGCACACGTGCGCACACGCACATGTCTGGTTTATTGTCTCCGTGGGGACAGTCCATAGGCATAATGTTTTTTATACTGTACAAACTGTATATTTTATCCCCTATCCCTAAACCTAAAGATCATAGAAAACCTTTTGCATTTTTAGATTTGTAAAAAATATTGTTCTGTACAATTTATAAGCTTTTTTGCCCATGAGGACCTCAATTTTGGTCCCCACGGTGACACGAGTCCCCATGTGTTGGTGTGCATTCAGGTTTAGTCCCCACCGGGATATAAAAACATGACCACACACGCACACACACTATTTTCTATAGGCTAACCAGCAGTGTGTTGAGTTGTATTTAAAATAACCCAGTGCCATTGGTGCATGAGAATTTTAGTGCATTTCTTTCACGTTTGTTTTGATAATTTCTGTTTTTATCATCATCATTTGAAATTATTAGAGGCTGTTCACCTTATGGACGATAAGTATAACAATAAAAATTAAGCTTTAAGAATCGTTCTAAAGAGTATAGCCACGTTCACACAACAACTATAACTATAAAGACATTTTTTCTAGCTGGTGAACAATAAAATATACTGCCAAACAACCTCTGGCAGAATTTTTAATGCTGTTTAGCTATTGCTGATTGAGGCATGTGTTTTATGTCTGAATTAAAGATGGTAGCAGTCGGGAAGTGGTGTAGTGGTGTAATTACCAAATTATATTATTGTAAATGTAAACATACTGAGCATGACTGTAAGAATAAACAAACATGTTTCATTCAACAGGTCACTAAGACTTACCCTCTTGTCATTTTAAACCTGTATGACTTTCTTTTAACACAAAAGAAGATATTTTGAAGAATGATGGTAACCGACCCATTCACTTCTATCGTTTGTACACAAAACCAATGCAAGTCAATGGGTACCGCTGTTGTTACCAACATTCTTCAAAATATCTTTTTTTGTGTTCTTCAGAAGAAAGAAGGTCAAAGAGATTTGATATGACAAGAGGGTGTGTAAATGATGACAGACTTTTTTGGGTGAACAATCCCTTGAACTGTAGCCATGGTGTGTTTCAATATTATATTCTCTATAATTTGTCAAAACACGGCACTGTATTTCAAGGATAAGCCTGTTGTAGTAAGTACCACAGCTGCTGCTTTAAAACACATTAGCCTTTTTTGAAATATTCTCTTAATTATATTCAGTAATTTGTGTAATTGTCTAAATTAGCTGAGTGGTTGCTTTGACAGACTGGAGAGTGCAGTGAAATCTCAAGTGAGCATAAGCTTGCCGTTGGACATTTGGTGGGCATTGCTGCAATTTGAATTGTCTTATTCTGCTGTTTAGATTGGTTTACCTGCGTAGGCTGAAAATGGAGGCTATGAATGTTTACGTTTAAAGTGGAAATGAACCATCCAGTCAAGTTAACATTATTTATTAAATAGGTTTCCACTTCAATCAAAATGATATAGTAAACCAGATTAGTGTGACCCTTTAAAAGAAAAGGATGCCTTTTATAGGTTTTGTAGCAAGGGCGCCGCCATCTTGCAGTACCACTTGACGGTGACGTCACCGGGTTGGTTGGCTTCCCCGAGTTCATCAGACACAATGGGAGAGACACTAGCCGGGTTTCCATCCAAAGTTGCGAATTTATCTTATGCGCAAAATTGGAATATCGCATAAAACATTTTCGAATAAGCACCGTTTCCATCCAACTAGTCAACCGTCACTTCCTAATAAACTGCTACTAAATATCAATAAGAAAAGTAAGAGAAGCCACTGAATATAATAATTTTCATATATAATTGTGCAAGCCGACGATTACGAAACACAATTAATGCGGTGCTTTTGTGGATGCCTGCTGTTTGGGAAACACAGTCGTGACAGTTCTAAGAGGCAATTACAGAATACTTTGACGACTTTGCTCAGGCATTTAAGAATGACCATCACAGCATTTCTCATGCTGTGTACCAAGATCAGTACTCTGTTTAGTCAGGTTACGCCGTCTCATAGTGCAATTACGTGGCTTTTTGGAGGAATTTATTCGGCAAATGCGTTTCCATCTCCCATTATTCGCATTAACCCTTTTTCGCAAAACCGAAAAACCGCCTCAAGTGAGCATAAAAACTTGCGAATTAAGGGTTTTTAATTCGAAATTTGGCGTTTCCATCACTCGTTTCTGATGCGAAACTTCAAAATGCGAATAAAACCAGAGTGATGGAAACCCGCTTACTGTTAAATACAGGACAGTGGAGGATATATAGGGAAAGATAACAGTTGAGACCGTGAAACATGGAAACTGTAAAGCCACAGGATTATCAGAGGAAATATTTACAGTTAGAAAACGAGAAATGAATAAAAATTGAAAAGTGTTATTGTCTTTTATAGAAGTTTACCAACATAGACATATTTAATAAATAATGTTAACTTGACTGGATGGTTCATTTCCACTTTAATGCTAACTCAGCACTTAAAAACCAAATGTCAAGGAGTTCTCATTGTCTGACACCAACATTGCTTCATTACGAAGTGCGAACACCTTCGAACCGGATCATTAAAGGCGGGGTAACTGATTTCCGAATTACGCTTTAGACAACTGAGTCGGGCCGAGTACCAAAACAACCTTGTAGCCAATCAGCAGTAAGGTGCATAGCGCACAGGACGGACATTAGCCGAGGCCGAGCGCTGACGAAAGCAAAAGATGGGGGTAGGGGTGTGTTTGTTTTGGTGATTTGAACATCAACAATGGCTAAGAGAAATCGCACACCCCGCCTTTAATGCAAGCTACCCACAGGACAGCGCGCTCTCAAACACACAGGCACAGTCCAACCCCAAACCGCCCTTTAACCCACAAACACTACACATCGTCTTTCAAGTCCGGCCAGAGAACTATTCCGTGTTTACAATGAATACCTAAGAGGATTTTCCACCGCACCACTAGTCGCTGATTAAAGATCCCAACCCCATGCGATCCACGTCTGCCATAACAACGCTCAGATGGAGCCATTTTGTTTTAGCAAGTTGAACGTGTAATTGACCACAACCCACTCGGCTACTCTGCTCTCTCGCTCTCCTCCTTCACATTTATCTTCTGCCATACATCTATTCCTTCAAAGTCTGTTCACTTCACTCACGTTTCCCATGTGTAGCTGGTGTATGTGCGTTACGTTCTCTGCCGCAGCCGAGCGAGTGCCCTCTCCCCATCTGCCATTTATTCATTCAGCTTCTCGGAAAACTCTTCAGACCTTGTGAGATGAGGAATTTGAACTTTGTTAACATACGCCTGGTGCAGATTTCACACCTCCGCAACCATAACTTTCACAGTTTTTCTACTACTAAGGATTTGTTGTTACATTAAAGTTATATAAATGAATGAATTGCATTAGCAGTTATTAATATGTACTGTTTCTGTTTGGAGAAATTCTTAACCTGTGAGCTAATGATGAATTATATGCATTTAAACAAAACAGATCATTAGCACCTGCATTTTATATTTATATTATAAACAGTATATTATATTACTGTACTTTTATCAGATATTTTGACAATTATTTGTGTTGTTTTTCAATTGAACATGATTGAGCTATGACTACACTATAGGGACATGGTAATCTGTGCTTGTCATTATGTGAACAAAACTCACTCACTTTGTGATGGTTTATGATAAAACCTATTCTCAGAGGTTGCTTTTTATAGCTAATGGGACGTGAGGAGAGCTCAGTTATTTCAGTGTCAGTTTTGTCTGAAATTGCTTATAGGAGAAATAGAAATAAATGCAAATGACACACGAGCATTCGTGTGAATAGCAGTTCAGATCAGCTCATTTTGAAAGAATTTGATTTGAGAGTTTTGAGTGTAGAATGTTTGAGTTCATATTGAAATATATTTCAATTCCACATTTTGGTGTATTGACAGATCCGAGCACAGTCAGAGACATAGTCGAGATCTTTTCTAAACTCTTGAGGAACATACAGGGTCAAGATAAACATTTTAGAATTCAGAGACAAAATGTTTCATTCAATTTCTATTGATTTTTATTAATGTCTTGGATGTACTATTTTCACCTTTGTGTGTGCTTTCGCTCTTTGTTCTGTCTGGTCACAAGTGAAATCGGTGACGTGCATAGCAGCGAGTATTGCATTTCAACAGCCGCATTGAAGTGTGTCTGTTATCTGAAAGAAAAAAACAAACAAACAAACAAACAAATATCTAGTCTGCAACAAACATACAAAAGGCAGCGAGAAATGAAAGCAGAAGGTGTGGTGGTCCGGCCGGTGGGGCTACTCATGCTGAAAGTTTAATTAAAAGCATTGTTTACTATTGCCCAAGACCCTACAGCCTTGTCTAGCTTGAAAGTGTGTGTGTGCAATGGTGTTGTATGTATTGATAGCGTGTTCGGTCTGTTTGTTCGGTGCTCTTTAAAGCAGACTGTTGTTCTCTCTGCACACCTCATTTGCAGAAAGTCGTGATCTCATTTGCCTGGTGTGCATTCCATTAGTAAAGAGTGACACCACAGCACTGCAGAGGCGGCCAGGCTCTGTGTGTATTTTTCTTTCAGACAATATCCAGGCATTTGCTAAGATTCACCATGCAGAAAAACATAACGTAACACTTTACAAGAAGAGTCTGTCTCAACATATCATGTTTTCAAATATTTATTTCAGAATCCTGGGGTGGTGAACCACATTTCTATGAAACTCTCCAGAGGGTGTCATGAAGTATGAATAACTAATGTCTCGGGCACTTGGATTTAGTAGTGAGTTTGCAATTTGTTTATTTGGATGTTAATGACACCTTGAGATATTGCGATATTGACTCGAAGGCATTTGCTTTGTAAATCAAAGAAAGAAAAAAATATCATTTACAGTACGATGCTTTTATGCTTTTAATAGCCGTCCACAAAACCAACCAGCAAAAATAAAGAAATATTCACAATTTTTGGTTAGAATTTTTTTTATTGTATTGTCCAACCTTGACCCCTTTGGTCCTGATGCTTTATGCAGCCAAGCGCTGAACGATGGATGAACTAATTTCAAATAATGCATTTCACTGCCGAATACCTGCACTTTTTGATTCATTCGGACATCCTGTTGGTTTTTCACACAAGCCTTGCTTCACTACACTATTTTTTCATGATAGACCAGAATAGACTCTTGCCTGACCAAACCTCTGTACTATATGATTCATTCTTCCACCTGAAGACACTGTTAGTCAGTGCTGCGTGCAGTCACACTGCTGCTTTGATCAACTGACAACACACCGCGGGGTCGGCTGTATAGGGTAAACAGCGTTGTTTCTCGAGTCTGGATGAAAGGGAAAAAGTAACCCTACAAGGCATGAGTTAATCTGGTTGATTTCAATTAATTAGAGACCGCTGTCATAAAGATATTAATTGCACGGTGGATTATTTCATTAGGTTTTGACTTCATGCAGGAGAGACAGCATGAGAGGGCTGATATACCGCTGTCCAAGTACAGCATTATAGATCTGATGCTTTGAATGTGTGTTATGGCTGTATTTATTTCAGCCAGAACCCGCTGAGAGAGTCATTTCTGCACAGTTGCATAACATCAGACAAGCATTGTTCAAGTTATTGAAAGTGGCAATTTTATTTCATAGATAATTGGGTGCCTTTATAGGTTGTTTTTAATGCAGGGAAATGATTGTTTTTAAGATGCACGAATGCATCATTCTTATGCACGTATGCCATTAACCTTCGGGTTTATGGATGATTAAAAAAACTGTTGTAGCTCTCAGATGTCAGTTTTATTATCAGATGTACTGTACAGACCATTGTTAAGATTTGTAGAGCAGATGTTCTTCTGTGTCCAGAGGCCTTTGAAAGATGTTAAAGGATAAATCCAGGGTCTCTTGGAGGGTCTAGAGGCATCCTGCAATTCTTCAAGGGAAAAGGATTTCTGTGGCAAGGAAGTGGTTAGAAAAAGAAAAAATGTTGCTATCCACTGTGGAAGAAAAATTGGCTGACTTTCAAAAAATAAACATCTGTTCTTGCTTACAGACAATTAAAAATTAGCAAGAGGCAATTAAGAGACACACAATTAACTGGGCTTATCACACCTTAATGATACTGTAACTTCGAACTTTGATAGTCATGGTGTCTGTCAGTTGTCGTCTTCTAACAGCTCACAAGAAGGTTTTTAGTCATGGAGAGGTAAAGCGTAAAAGAGGGTCTGGGGTCACAGCATCACAAACTGAGCCTCAGATTTTTTTATTCCGTTTAATGATTTATAGTTTGAGCTGTTAAGTCAGATTTTGCAAAAAAAACCTTGAAAAATATGTTAAGTAACCATCAGAAATGATCTGTCTCAAATAGAGTTGGCAAGAGAAAAGGAAAAGTTATGGAGCGCAGCTTTTCCAGTAATTGAAGTTGACTGAATGTAATATTAGTACGTATGTTTCCATGTCACGTATTCATTCGTGAAATGAAAATATTTGATAAATCAAATGAACAGTTATCAAGGGGGCTGTCGGGTGTGTAATTGTATGCGAGTTAACCTTGTTTATGTTTGACTCACTGGCCTAGAGATGTTATTACTTGATGCATTTCAATGGACAATTTTCTCTGTAACAACAGGCAACATGTGCGCAAACCTTTAATCTACACCAGGGGTGTCCAATGTCGGTCCTGGAGGGCCACTGTCCTGCAGAGTTTAGCTCCAACTTGGCTCAACACACCTGTTTGGAAGTTTCTAGTCTACTTTGTGAGACCTTGATTAGCTGTTCAGGTGTGTTTGATTATGGTTGAAGCTAAACTTTGCAGGACACTGGCCCTCCAGGACTGACTTTGGACACCCCTGATCTACACTATCCACATACTTTATACTGTCAATTGGTTATAGGCTGTATGGGTAGATATCTAGACGATGTGTAATGTCCAATGTGTGACTCTAAACTGTCCTCAAGCATGATTTACATCTTCAAAATGCTAAATTTTGCAATTTCATGACATGAAAGTTAATTTATCCCAAATCAAAATGCATTCATTTTCACACTGTATAACATAAACGCTGAACTGCCTTGCTTGGTCATTTTTATTCAGTGTATGATATTAGACAAAACAGTGACGTTGTAACAATGATTAATGATCTCTGCAAGCCTGTGAAAAAACAAGCCGTTCAGATTTCGCTCGCTTTCTGACGTAGGTAGTCGTTCTTATTATAAAATTACCGCCCCCTTTTCTGAACGTGTCCACCCATGTGAAACGTTTGTCCGTCCATGCAAAGAAAGCAATGTGTATGGCTTGTAAACACGCAACGGGATTGTCCTGTGTAACGTTACTTTCACTTAGAAAAAACGCAATGCGTTTGTCTTGAGTATCTTCACTTATAGAAAGCAGTGTGTATGGTCTGTAAACACGCGACCGGTTTGTCATGTGTAATTTCGCATGTAGAAAACATGGCGCCTTTGTTAGGAGTCTGTTCACTTTTAGAAAACAATGTTGTAGCGAGGAAGGCGGGACGAGAGCCGTGGGGCAGGAAGGCGGGGCCGGTGGCGTGAGTGATAATGAGTATCAGCTGTACGCGCACCGGTCCCGCATGCCTCACGGAGGAGATCGGGAGCATACGAGGACGAGCAACAGGACTGCTGACGAGAGAGGACCGGGCTCGGATCATGTAATGTTTGCTTTATGTTTGTGTGGCCGGCCGTCGACCGTGAGGTGACGGCCGGCCTCGTTTCACTGGGTTTTTGTTGTTTATTTTGTGATTAAAGTTTGTTAAATGTTCGCCGGTTCCCGCCTCCTTCCTTCCTTGCCTAGAGACCTCGTTATAAATGTGTTTGGTGTTTAAAGACGGAAACAGCGTTTCTCATTCGCTTTATGTGACCCTTCTTTTGTCGATGGAAGCACAGGCTCTAAGCCCTAGCTGAGTTTTCTGTGAAAAGGGGGCGCAGGGAGACTAGCAGCTCATTTGCAGTTAAATAGACACACACCAAAACAGCGCGTTTCTCCTCACACGCAAAACTGGGCATAGGGCATGGTATAATAAAAGATCTGCTGTGTATTTTGAGGTGAAACTTCACAGACACATTCTGTGGACCCCTAAGATTTATATTACATTTGTGTAAAAGTAGAAAAGAAACCTCTCTTTTAACTAAAGGCAAACAAAAACTTCCCACAAGGGGGCAAAACAAGAACTGAAACCAAAAGCAACCAAACTCACTAATAATTGGAACAAGACAAGGATAAGGCAGGTACACGGTACAAAAGGCAACAGGAACAAGAAGACTACAATACAAAACGAACCAGCACAGGACAGCAAACACAAGGGCATTAAATAGGGGAAACTAACAAGGGTTAATTACAAGAGGCAGGTGTGGGGAATGAAACACTGATGGGAAACTAAACGAGGAAATGAGGGGGCGGGGACAGGAGACGAGACAAGCAAGCGCATGGTCAAACAATGACCATGTGCTGTCACACAAAACACGTGGAACTTTAATGACCCTGCCACAAGACTAGAAAAGCATAACAAGGTGAGGCAGGATCATGACAGTTCCCTATGCTGTTTTATTAGTGCTAGTGTGTCCCGAGCCCTGAGACGTTCTGACGCGGACAAACTCTGGTGTTTAAATTGCCACGACTCCTTGAGCTATTAAGTGAGTTTAAATCTTGTGGTTTCATCTATCACCAGTCCATCAGGCCACCTACACGCTTCCTCTCTCCTCCGCAAACAGTGGCGGCATTTCTCACAGCTCTCTTTCATTTATCTTTAATTAATCTATGAGACGTGCTAATCAAACCAACAAGGGTTATCAATCACTGGACAGCAAGAGGGCAGCTCAAGGTGTGTGCGTGTCCATTTTTGGGCTGCAGGAACATTGGCTCTTTGAAGACAACCGTAACTTCTCCACTGTGGTCTCTTTGAACATGAACAAAAAGGATCTAGAAAAGATGATCGTAAAAGGAAAGATTTTCAGCAACCGTTCATCTTGGAAAGGCATCATGTGTTTATTTCATCACAATTCATGGCTACTTAATGAATGGATGTCATTGGGGAAAAATACTTTTTGGGTACCAGCAGGTGCTAACTGGACCATGCAAAGCATCCAAACCTTGACCTCTCGGTCCCTTCATATTTTACATTACAATTTCTGTGAAAGCACAGGACCACCTACAGTAAAAAGTGACACGCTTTAGGGCACAACAGCTGAAGTCAGAGGGAGGTAGTCATGTTCGGGACTTGAACCAGAAATCCTTTCATTTCTGGTGTAGAGCCACAAGCCATTTGGCCATTAGCACAACACATCAATAGAACTGGTGGCACATCAGCAGAGCACAAGCTACTCAAAGGCCATTTGTCTATGATCGAAACAGATTGATTGTTTTCACCTGTGCTGTGACCTTAAGGAGTCCCATTCTCTGCGGGCATGTCGTTTTG
This sequence comes from Triplophysa rosa, assembly GCF_024868665.1. Lineage (NCBI taxonomy): Eukaryota > Metazoa > Chordata > Actinopteri > Cypriniformes > Nemacheilidae > Triplophysa > Triplophysa rosa. The sequence goes on along the minus strand of NC_079899.1, from coordinate 16,495,437 downwards.
TGCCCCCAAACCCCCACTTTCCACCTCCATCATCTCTCGCTGTCTCTGTCATGCTTGATTTTTGTGAAGATTGATTTTGTTGTCCTTGAGAAGAGCCACCCGAATCCCTTTTTAAACTCTGTTCTGTGTAATACTGGGTACGATGAAAAAATGGCAGCCCGCAGGGAGCATCTGCAAAATAATCACATTAGTGCAAGAAAGGCTTTTTGTTTTAACAATATACATTGTTTTTATATCCCACCAAAGCTATTTTCTGGAAAGGCAAGCTCACTTTTATGTGCGGTGTTTATTTATTTATTTGCCAGGTAAAAAGCTTAAATTAGCTCAAAAATATACAAAAATACCTTTTTTGACATTGATCAATGTTGGATTGTCTTGCCAAGCAGGGGTTTTAAATTCAATGAAGAATGAAGTGATGCTTTATACAAAGTCAAAAATATGGTTAGTCTTAGGTTGAGCATATTGAGAAATTCTGAGGTTTTCAACTTCAATTTGTGAGTTTGACATTAAACTAAAGTGCCGATGGGAGACCATTAAAACGTCATTTTGAGCTGTTAATTCAGAAAAATGGCCATTTGTTTGTTATGTTTTCCTCACAAATAACTGATTTAATCTCTAGTAAAGCTTTTCTTTAAGACTGTGTTTTAGAACTCTCAGTTATCATCTGCAGGTGATTTGGTGCACATTGCGATGTCTTGCTTCACTTCAGTAGACATCATATATTAACCAGTGAGGCATTTTCTGGTGCTGAAAGTGAAACTGATTGGGTTCACATGTTTGAATGGTATGCAGCAGATATTTCCCCACAGATGTGTGCATATTATTTAATGAATTATTCACCGTTTGTGCAGAAAATCTCATGACTGAAAGAAATATCAAACGTTGTCTGTTTAAAGCTGGCACCAGAATCCATAAATGTTCAGATTTAAAACCCAAGCCACATCTTTTGTTCTTTAAAGGGCATCTTTTTCTTTGGCTGTTCTTTTCTTGTTTGCTGTGTGTGCGTGTGTTTGAACGTGACTTCGAACAGTGTAGTTTCATAAATTCCAAACTACATAAGGTGCTGTACCTATCGAGGTCCGGATGACCATGTCATTGTTCCCCTGTCAACCCATGAATTGAATTTATCAGCGGTACAGAAATTCCCTCGCGAGACCGAAAGATTAGAGAGAATGGCTCTCGTTTAGACAAGATGACACTTATAGCTCTTTTTTTTATGAAGCTGATAACAACAAAAATGAGGTTGGAGAATGGTGAGCTTTTCAATGGATTCCAAAAGTGCATTAGAATGACACTTACCATTTTATGCAATGCTTGGCTGACAAAAATATTCATTTAAAAACAAAAACATCAAATTGGCTCCACTATTTGGTATAATTGTAGTGATCACATAAAAGTTGTTTAAATGTCAGTACCACATTAGTAAGCGAGTCATATGAGGTCACAGAAGACATTTGTTAATGTTAGGGTATTCTGCTGTGAATGGATACATCCTATTTTTCCCAGTTTTTTTCTACTGCACTTGCTTTTACTATTAAAGTGGCTTGTGAAAGTGGTCGAGGACTGTGAAACCAATTCCTCTCAGGAAGTCTTCCAAGACTAATGGTACTGTGCTAGTACAAAACAAGTTAATGAAGCAAACAAATCAAACCAAGAAACTAAACTACTTTTTTCACTACTGTGGAAAAAACGATTTTGGTCATAAATGTGATTTTGGAGCAAGTGTTATCTACACTTTCTGTATATTTTAAGAAAGCTCATGGAAAGAGCTGTTTGTGCGATTAGCAAAATGGGCCACACTGACGTCTTGGAGCCAAAAGATAGGATATTCCTTTCATCATTCATTTTTGAAGATTTCATAATTAATGTATCATAATTTATACTGTATACTGAATGCACACACTTGAGTCTTTAAAATGAATTTCATGTGAATATATATAACTATAAACTGTAATGTCAACAGTAATATTTGTGTAAAGGACATGTCAGAGAACAGATTTAAGACATACAGTGATGACTCAAATCTAAAATAAGCCTTTGTTTCTCCTGGTTGATTCAGTGTCACCTTAGCCACTGTCTGTACTCGCTGCATGAGTGATAGGCTAGTGGGACAAACCTGTTAGCACATTAGCGCTGTAAAGCAGCAAGACTTGGGAATGTTTCCAAAATGTTTGCTTATTCCACCTCTATTCCTTTTTTTTCTTCCTGAATAAAGTAACTGTTTACACATGCTAATACTTACTTAATACTTACTCTTTCTGATTAAGCATTAAGTTTGGTGTCCTGAACTAACTTGGGTTGTGGTTTTAAGGCTAACATAAGCTGAACTTGTTAGACACTAAAAGGTCACAAGTCACGTTACAAAATTCAAGAAAAAGTAATTGTGCAGTTTGGTCAGTCAACATTTAAGCCTGTATGTGGAAGAGGATGTGGGCTGTGCCATCCCAGATAGCAAGCATATTTGGGCCACATGTGAAAATCACCGGTCACATCTGGCCTAGCTACGGCATGGCTGAACATATATGGGCCAAATATTGTCCATATTCGTTTTGCCATAACTTTAAAAATGGCGGGAATGTTCAATTGGTTCACATCTTGTTTTGGGGTGTATGGCCCAGATAACAACAAACACATGAGAACCACATATGTTTAAGACATGGCACACAGTGGGAAACTTCAGCTTGTGGCTGACATTTGGATTGTACTTGGAAAAACACATTAAATTTCCCGCCGAAACCAAGTGCGTCCTGCAGTCCACACAGCACCTTTCTCTTCCTTCCTCATAACTTTTCATGTTTAGGTAAGTGATGTTTTGACATTTTAGTTATTTTATTGAAACGTGTAGCATTTTGTGTCGGTATTGCATGTGATTAAGGATTTTGTATGTTGTTTCTTTGATAAAGTTGTCAAAATCATAAAAAAAAATCTGGTGTTTCCTCAGCGATAATAGTTTAATGATGAAATAACGCTCATTAGAAAAATCTGTGTAAAAATGTACTCTCCACTCTCCAGACAGATCAAACTAGGCTCAAATTGACTAATACATATTTTTACAGTAACGTTTTTGTCTTTTAATTGTTGTTTAAATTCTTATGTGAAGGCCTTACCAACAAAATCAGTGTTTAAATGAAGTATGCAGTAATATAAAAGATGTCTAATGTCAGTATATACTTTTCCCAAAAGATTTCCCTTAAAATGATCCCCACAGACATTGGGAATAACCCCAGAAGGAGAACTGTAAATTATGTTTATTTTTAATCATTTATTAATAATGTAACTAGTAAATTTACTCTTAGAATGTTAGTTTACTCTTCACATGTTTTGGTGTACAGAAATTCAAGATAGACTCTTTGAATGTTACAAATTATAAATTTGAATGAATCTGTCTTGAACAGACTGTTCAGACTGTATTAACATTTCTGGATGAACTATTCCTTTAACGATAAAGAGGAGAGCGAGAGAGAGAGAGAGAGGGCAAGAGCGAGAGAGTAATAGCTTTCAACGTTAGCACAGAATAAGAGGTCACAGGTTTGTGAGATAGAAATACAAATGCAGAGAGACATTTAACAAAGACATGTGTTTCAAAGACTGGCCTTCAGTACGATTATGCTCTGTGCTCTCACTGTGAGATCTTTCCTGAAGTTTATTCGAGAGAACTGGCACAGTAATGAAAAATACACTATGATGATGTTCTTTCATGGTTCAGCCCGTTGTCATTTCACCATCATAGTTCTGTTGAAAAGACATGCATTGGTGGTCACCAGCAAATGTTATATTGAGATGTTTGCTAGTTTCTTGGTCAACCATGTACATTAGCACTAACCATCTTAAACCAGTCTTGTAGGACTTTTTAACAGGCAGTTATGTGTGCAAAAAGCATTGCAAAGAAGTTATTAAAAAATTAGCTTGAGGTGCAAGTGATGAAAAGCATATTAGCAATGTGTCATATATTATGTGTTTGTGTGGCTTTAACTGTAACATTTTTAAAAGCTTTGTACAAAATGTGTCACTGTGGGGACAGTAGCATTCTAGTTGTTTTGTTTGGTCGGTTGTAGACATGTGCCGATATTCGGTAATGCGATTAACCGTGGTAATGGATTCGCGCGATGTTGTTATCGCGGGCACTTTCAAATACCGCAAAAGTATATAGATCAGCATTTTGATTTTTAGAACGCGTATTTGTTTATTTTTAATCAACCGGATAAAAGTACACTGTGTGTATGCTGCGTAGGAATGCGCATTCTGATCTAAACAATCCCATTCCCCATGTGGAGATGCCTACGTGTGTGTGTGTGTGTGTGTGTGTGTGTGCGCGCGCACGCTGCTGAGCAAAAGACGCGTGCGCACTCTGATGTAAACAGTACCACACGGAAAGGAAGCATGGTGGAAGGAGGAACGCTGCCGACGATTTATCCCCCTTCTAAAAGGGTGAAGTCTGAGGTTTAGAAATATTTTGGGTTAAAAGTAAGCCAAGTAATGAAATTTGACAGTGTGGCAGAATAATTATTTTAATTATACGTTGATGGAATTCAATAAAGTCATACACTGTCACAAAGTGCGAGTGAATTTGCTGTTTATAAATGTTTAGCTTGCTATAATAGTTAACACACTGGCTTGGCTTGTTATTCAAACAATAATAATAATAATAATATGAGTTGTAGTACTAGCGTTGTACAGACATAAGTATATTTAAAAGCAGTTAACGAAAGTTGTTCTTTTGCAGTTTGCACTTTATTCTGTTTGAATAAACTCACTTTATACATCATTACGGTGTGTTGTTTTATTTATATTTATTTGTATTTAAATGTTTTAGGTTCTCTTTATTATTTAAAATAAAGTTGTTATCAAGAGGAAAACACTGAAGTTGGTTTATATTTTCAACCTGCATTTCTCATAGAATTGAATACTGCGATAATACCGCTTACCGCGACGAAACCTTAATCAATTAATCGCAGCATGGAAATTTGATACCGGCACATGCCTAGTCGGTTGCTAATGTTCACAGCTTAATAGATGTCTTACTGTGAGCTATAGAGGGACAAAGAAATATGAGGAAAAGATAGTGAACGTAAACATTATTCGGTTTCAACCTTAATCAGTTTAATCATGATATGACCAAAATGCTTTTAAATAAGCAAATGCAGCTGCATTTGAAAAGCTAGACAATTTTCAATTTCAATTTATTTGTCATTATGCAAGTACTATGAAATTATATAAACAGCCCTCTTCAATGCTAAGACAAAACAAATCCATCCCCTGAGACATTTGTCCTAAGTGCACAAACAAAGAAACAACATTACCCTGTTACTAGGTTGCCCAAGATACATAGTTAAATAGATAAATAATTTAGACAGCCCTGTGTGTATGTATATGTTCTTGTATGAATAAAATTTGTAGCAGTACTTCACAGCCTTCACCTGTCTATTTCACAGCCAGAGACATGCCGTGCAGTGATTCGTTTATTACTGCAACAGCTCTGGGATATGTGCTATTTCTCGCTCGACCTGATTTTGCCAAGTGGTTGATGTCCTCAGGACAACATATTTTGTTGACCTAAAGACAACATTTTTATAAATAAAACCTAAAACCTAAACCCACACCAAACCCCAACCATAACTTACCCCTAAAATCAGAGGGAAATGATAAGTGAGAAACAATGGTCTAGAAGCACCTAATCCTGGTTGGAAGATTAAATTTAAAATAATCTGTAAATTTATTCTGAAATCTGATTGGTTGATTTAAATGTTGTCCCAGGGTCAACATGATGTTGTCCTATATATCAACCACTTGGCCAAAACAGGAGAGGCGCTATTTCTCAGTCTGTTTGTTTTTGCTTTGGCTCTGATTGTCCTGTACAGCCTACCAGAGGGTAGCAGTTCAAACAGATGATGTGCTGGGTGAGATGAGTCTTTCAATATGCTGCAAGCTTTCCTATAGCAGTGGGACCTGTAAGAGAGAAGCTCACATCCAGTGATCCTCTGAGCTGTGTTAATTATCCTCCGAAGTGTTCTCTTATCTCTGGCCGTGCAGCTCGAAAACCACACAGGGATGCAGTATGTCAATACACTTTCCACAGAACTTCTGTAGAAGGAAATCAGTAGCTCTTTGGATAGGGCATTATTTTTCAGGACTCTAAGAAAGTGGAGTCGCTGCTGTGCCTTCTTGAACGATATAGTAGTGTTGGTTTTCCAAGTTAAGTCCTCATCCAGGTACAGGCCCAGAAATTTTAAGGCTGATACTCTTTCCACACTGTCCCCATTGATGTGCATGGGCAGAAGGACAGACCTGTTCTTCCACTACTATTTTCTTAGTTTTCATAGTATTTAGGACCAAGTTGTTATCGCTGCACCATGCAGACAATTTGACCACCTCATCCCTGTATACCGACTCATCTCCCCCTGTGATGAGCCCGACCACTGTTGTGCCATCGGCAAACTTAATGAATTGCTTGGATGGGTGGAGGTGCAGTCGTATGTGTAGAGAGAAAACGGTAAGGGACTCAGCACACATCCCTGAGGGGTGCCGATGTTAAGGCTGAGTGCTGAGGAAAGGTGGGGTCCCACTTTAACTCCCTGCATGCGATTACTGAGGAAATCCGTTATCCAGAGTAGGACTGCTCGATTATGACAAAAAACATAATCACGATTATTTTGGCCAATATTGAGATCCCGATTATTTAACACGATTACTCATTAACTTTTAAAACAACATAGAAAAGAAATAACTTTGTTTTTAAACTGTGAATTCAACTGAAAAATAAATGTAAAGACTGTACCACTGTAAAGGAAAGGGGTGCGCTGTGGATTTATACCACAAGAAAAGAGAGGATCCTTGCAAAATGGAGTGTGGCACAATAATCGTTTTACCTCAATTATTTTGTTTTTGTAATTGTTGAAGGCCAAAATTGACGATTACGATTAATTTTCGATTAATTGCACAGCCCTAATCCAGAGGCAGGTTAGGTATGAAAGATCCAGCTTGTATAACTTTGTTACTAGTCTGTCTGGAATGATCGTGTTAAATGCAGAGCTAAATTCTATAAAAAGAAGCCTGTCGCATCACTAGAATCAACCACGTGACTAGAATAAAAGGAGAAAATAAACCAACCAACCATATTTACACCACAACAGGCAAGCCTAAACTTATAGTTAGAAATAAATTTACTGTCACACAATAAAATCTTTGTTTGCTTTATAAACACCGAGAATATTCTCGTAAACCACTGAAAACATTGAAAATGTCTTGGTAGTCCTTCCATAGGAGTTGAACTTTCACTAAGCAGTATAGTGTTTGTACTTTTAAAGCTAGATAAAAAAGACAGAAAAAAGTAAGTCTGCCAACTCCTGTCAAACTTATTTTACCTGGCTCAGCTAAACCAATAGCCTGAGCAAAGATAATTTGGTTTTACTTTGCTTAATTCTCAGCAGAATTTGCTGGCATATTCATATTGTTGCTTGCTGTATGTCTTAGTTACGGTCTAGGATCATTAAAATAACTTCATCAGCAACTCCTCTGCATGAGAGAGGCTGTTCGGGGATAAATAAAAGTATGTAAACAAAGATAATAGATATTAAGAAGATGCTGCAGTTGTATTACTATAAACAAGGGAAGCATCGCTTAGTATGGTAACTCCAGTGACAGAAGCTCAAGCTCCACAAAGAAGTGTTAAGAAACTTAAGAATTGATGGTACAGTTGATGTCATGTTTATTTACTAATGTAAACTTTGTTGTGACCTTAGCCTATGATTTCAGAAATATCAGTATTCAGGTAAATAATACTGGGAGGCAATAATACCTCCGCCGGGAGGCATTTCAAATGTGGCTGCAGAGTGCAACTACTTCCCTAAAGAGTCTTAGATGTAAATCAGCTTCATGCAATTTATGTTATTTATTTATTCATAAATGTTTCCCTCTGAGGATGACCCTCCGAGCATAAATAAATTCTGATCTCTATATTCAAGAAACACTGATCTGTTCTAGCTTCAGGCTTGCTGTAAGGGCTCTTTACGGCTCTGACCGGCATGTCGTTTGACTGTCATAGAAAAAGGAGTGCACAATCTAGAAAAAACGAATGCCCCCTGGTTGGCGTTCTTTTTGAAGTGCAACACTTTAGTGAGATGCTTTCAGGTCAGAAGGAAATTGAGCTAAGAGGAAAGAAGAGCCGTGGATCAGATTGTATGGCGAACATCTTTGCATTTGTATAGTCAGAATGGACCTTTGCATGCTTTATTGATGTCCTCTAAGTTATTTTCTTCTTTCTCTCTGCTCTGGTACACTTACGCTCACACATTGTGGCATTTTCATACTCGCTGTGCAGATAGCATGAACTTTAAGTCTTGGAGTGCTACATCCAGACTTAGTTTAGCTCTAATGCTCCCCTCTGCTGGCAGTCTAATTACTTCTCTCTTTATCTGGCCTTCACTCTTCCTCTGGTTTAACACAGTTGTGCTGAATTCTTTGCTCCAATGGTATTGTGGCGCTATACAGTGTCAGAAGAAAAGTTTAAAACTGTACCTTTCTGTCGCTGGGGCATTACCATCTTTTTTGCACCTTTACAGCAGGGGTCACCAACTAGTGGACTTCAGTCCGAATGCGGACCGCGAGATGCGTCCGTCCGGACCTCAAAGCCTTTTGACATAATAAATAAATGAACGCATTTTGAGCACATTTTGTTTGAACATTCTTAGAACGTTCAAAACGTCCAGTTTTTTAGATGTTATATTAATGTTATTGTTTGGTTATAAGAACAATATTTCAAATGTTTTAAGTCTAGTTCAGTCTGTTGTTATATTTATGTTCTAAGAACGTTTTTTAAACATTATTAAAACGTTCCATTCTCCATTATATTAATGTTCTAAGAACGTTTTCCTAACGTTCACAGTAAGTTATAATTTTTATTATTTTTTTATTAGATTTTTACAGATGGTTTGATTGCCCCGTCCACAGGGAGACACATTTAAATACGCTAAAATGTTACTTTAGCCTTTATCTCAAATGGTGTCGCAATTTAATGGCTTTAAGTCTGTTCATATATTAAAAATATAAAAAAAATGGATTCAGTACCGTGTATAAAAACATAACATGCGCAAAGAGTATGAAACCGTGAATGTCTAATGAATATCAAACGTCAAACTAACTTTACCGCTTTGGAAAAAATGCGCGGCTTTTCCCTCCGGTCAGCTAATCTTAGCCCAGGGGTAGGCAACGTCGGTCCTGGAGAGCCACGCCAGCAGAGTTTAGCTCGATCCAACCCTAATCAAACACAACTCTTACTATCTGGGTTAATAATCCTGAAGACACTGATGAGCTTGTTAAAGTGTGTTTGATTAGGGTTGGAGATAAACTCTGGTGCAGCTCTCCAGGACTGACGTTGCTCCTGTCTTAGCCGATTTGGGGTGAATCTCAAGAACATGCTCTAACGAAAACATTTTGATATATCGAAAGAGTGAACTAAATGGTAGGATAAAACATCATCTTAGCAAAAACATTTATCAACGTAATTTCGACTGTATTCCTTAGTTGTAAGTAACGTTAGCCTACTAGCTAACAGCTCCGTGAATGGCGGCAGCAGTTTTCGAGAAAAATCAATCACACGGTTAACCCAATCACAACCTCATTAAAACAATAGTAACTGCTGCAAAACTAAGCTAATCGACATTGTGATTAATGTATTTTTCATACAATCAACAAATTTCACTATGCTTACCTGAAAGTCCCTGTAGCGTGAACCAGTCATCCGTTAGTCCAGCTGTATGATACCCACGTGCTCTCTAAAACCACGCCCATACTATCACGTTATCACGGTCATCAGCATCGAATGTGTGTGCGCATATGTGCCTGGGTGACTATTTTGCACTCTTGATATTTTAGAGTGTCACCCCTTGATTGCTGTGCACTTTTTTCTACACAGTTTCTGATTTGTAGATTGTACCACCAAAAGATCTTCTAAGTTTTCTTTTTTTTTCATATTTCCCTTTAATTTCCTATGTCGGTCATTTTTGACCATGAAGGAGCCAAGTGTGACTATTATTTTGAGACTCTTTAACATATACAAATTATGTCCATAATTGTTGTTTGTGTTCACATAATGTGACAAAAGTCTCCAAGTGTCATCTCATTTCGATGAAGCTATGATTTTTAACATTTCAAAATGTCCCAGAGGGTTTAAAAGTGTGCTTGTGCTTTATTTTTTTATGAATGATATTTCTTTTTTAATGTAGTGCCAATCACACATTTTAATGTTGGTGTGTTTTAAATGTCCAAATACTTTTGTGAGTTATGTATTTTTACATATTGATGTTTTAGCCGGATTTGCTGTCAAGGCTCAATCACAACCTCTTTCTTCCAAGAATGCTTGAGGCAGAAATGAAAGTTTCGGTCTTTCCTCACGTCCTTGTCTGTTAATTGGAGACACTCAGAGCGGCACTACATCACAAACCTCCCATAAAGACCAGGATGAGAGGAACAGTAGTAATGAAATGTTCGAAGCAGCAAACAAACAAAGAAGAAAACGTGAAACAATTGAAAGGTGGAGAAAGATTAATTGTCTGCTGTTTGACGATTGGCTTTCAACAGTCAGCTTCCTGCCGGGCATTTTTATGAGATGTGCGGTGTGAATTGAGCCTCGGTCTGTGCTGGATCTCCTCGCTGATGAAATTAGGACTCGAAGATGGAAAGACGAGATGCAAAGATGAAGGTAAAATTGTCAGAGGGAAATAAAAGGTTGCGTGCGGATGCTAATTTCTCTGTTCTCTCTTCGAAACAATAAAACAAACCTCAGCAGCCTTTCACTTTTGTGCATTGGGGTGCTGTGAACTGTTCAATCTCACGCCACTCTATTCCGACTGGCTCTGTTTCATTATGCAGGCTGAATGTGAAGCAAAAGCCCCCTAAGTAACACTATCTAACCCCCCCCTCGCCCGTCAGGGATTATCCACTGAGAAGACCAAGAGGAAGACGAAATCCTTGCTTGGGTTTCAGAGGTACATACTTTACATACTTTAAATGCTTTATTTTTGCAAATGCAAACCAACTGGAATAAAAGACGTGTTGCTCTCAGATGCAGAATATGAATGAGGTCAAAAGCAATTAAAGTTGACTTTTAGGAGCGCCCCAGTATGTAGGATCAGTTCTAAAACTGTACCCAGAGGCCCTTGTTACTGTACACAATATAAACTCATGTACATGCCTTGAAAATATGCCTTGAGGAAGTTCTTCTAATGGCTTTAAGGGGCATACAGAGGAATTAGAATGTCGCTTTGCGATTTGGCTGTGTTATATGGTTTGGCCCGGATGCTGCGGATTCATATTAAATGTTTTGCAGTTTGTAAATTATTACGCTTGCGACTTGCGGAAGACTGTCGGTGTTAAAGATCCAGTGTGTAATTTTTTGGAGAATCTGTTAAAGAGCAGGTTTCATGAATCTCATAAAATTACCGGCATTTCAGTGTGTAACGTAGCTTTCCTTCAATTTTGATGATCTGCAAAGTTGTTATTCCAAAAAGTCCATGATAAATTAAGATATTGGCTTCCAAAGTAAGGAGTCGACTCCGAACCGCCCAAACAAATCGTTAGGCTTTCAAATCTTTTGAGTGTAACATCGATACGTCACAGTGTAACGCATCAGCACAATCCCCGCCTTCCCGCGAAACAGGAACACTCTGACCTGCCCACTAGCACTTCAGGTAGTGTTGCATATACAACATGTCGAGGGGACGCTGTGTTTTGTGCTGTGAACGCAAATGTACTTTGTTTTCGCTGCCAAAGGATGACGATGTGAAGGATCAGTGGTTACATTTTTTTTCCACGATACCACTGCAGTACAATTTCAACCTTGTGTAATGTGCTCGTCATTTTACCGACGACTGCTTCTCAAATTTTGACGAGTTCTACACGCTATATTTTTGCCAGCCGCTAGACCCTTAAAGATAAGCCAATACCAACTTTATTTGGACTAACAAGCGTCTCAGAACCACAAGCTGTAAGTATGATAAATACGTTATGTGTACATGTTAAATTGAGTGCTTACAATATATATTAAAGTAATTGTGCTAATCCGTGTTGTATATTTAGTACAGCTGTAGGTTTCCAGGTAAACAACGGTCAAACAGAAAACAATAGTCTGAATGGTTTATGAAGATAAGTTTATGAAGATAAAAACTTGTGATATGGTAATACTGATGCCATTTTTACACACAGCGTCTTTGTTTACAAAAACCTTCCTGAGATAAGAACTGTGGTAAAGGGCGTTTCATTTCTGACACGCAGTGTATGAAGAAAGACCAATCACAACTGATTGGGCCAGTTGGCCAATCGGAGCACACTGGACTCGCGGTAGGGAGGAGCTAAGAGAAGCGGAACATTTGAACAGCTTCGGAGGAATCGTTTACGGATCTTTGAGAAATGGATAGATACTAAATGCTTATTTTAAGAAAATAGCACCATTTTTTTCTACCTTTGATGCATTTGAACATGTTGTTGGGGGCTCTAATACAACATTAGGACACTTACAAAAACCTTGAAACCTGCTCTTTAACAAAAATGCAATATTATATACATGTCTTCAGAGATGTATAAAGAATTTACATAATGAAGCGTTAAGTTTTTATTAGCTTAGAATAAGCTATTTCTTTCTACATACAGTGCGAGTCCCCTTACATGGAATTCACCATGTTGTTTCTACACTAGCCCTAAATGGACAAACTGCTCTAGAGAGCGCGTTTTGTAAATACGTTATCTCATTCGGCAAAGAAGCAAAAACGTGACGACAGCCCCCGAAAGGGAGGGGTGGAGTGAGCCATTGGTTGCAATTTTCAACCTCACCACTAGATGCCGCTAAAATCTCCACATTCCTCCTTTAAAGGAGTAAACTATTTATGAGAAATGCTTGAATGCTTAAAAATGAAAATCAACACCAAACAAACAATTTTATCAATATTTTATCCATGTGTGAAACAATTCATGTGTTTGCACGTAGTCCTGACTGTGTAAAGAGGAGAAAAAACAAAATGGACCAGACCGAGCACCATAACCATAATCGGGCACCACACAGCATCATAACACTCTCTTAGCCAATCGGCAAAAGGGGCTTATACGCTCATGATAGGGGAGAAAGTAAGCAAGCATTTGTTATTTTAAGGGCAGAACAATGTAGGCAGAGGTGTATTTGTGTGGTTATCAACTTTAAATATCGGCAGTGTTTTTCAGAAATCGCTTACTGCAGCTTTAAAGCAGTTGCAAGATTTTAACATTTCACAACTTTTCAGATTATGATCCCTTCAGATTTGTTATTTGTTCACCCTTACATCTTCACATACTGAATGCCAATCAGCATACTAAATGAACCAGCTTTCCTGTAGCTCAGTGGTCAGAGCATGGAGTGCCAAGGTCATGGGTTCGATACCAGGGATTGCACTTACTCAAAAACAAAATGTATAGTATAATGCAATGTAAGTCGCTTTGGATAAAAGCATCTTCCAAAATGCTTAAATGTGAAATTATTGTTATTATTAACAAACTACCATTACAACTTTTTTCCACCTCATGCTATAAACCTGTTAACCTATGTAATAACGTATGAGTTCTCTAACAGGAACCCTGTAACGGTCAATGCCTGCTTTACCGGTAGCCTACCCCATGCAAAATAAAATTTACATTTAATCATTTACAAAGCGCTTTTATACAAAGCGCCTTACAAATGGACTCCATCACAAGCAATCTATTATGCAAGAGCCAGCAAAACTTTTTAATTAACGTTGCCTATATCAAGTTCCTTTCAGTCACTGGAACAGACATGATAATAAAATAGGTTTGTAAATGTGTCTCATAGTTGATTTTCATGTGGATGCATTAGTCACGGTCATGGATTTGGTGTTGTGTAGCTTTGTGGGCGTTTGAGGCCGATTAGAGCTATTAAACTATATTAATCCACCTTTAATCCTGAGCCACCCAGAGCTGGAAACCACTGCAAGCTTCATTCACACACACACTAGGGATGTTAATGATTAATCAACGATCGATTAATTGTCGAGTACAGTTTACTCGAAATAACTTAATGATGATAGAGTTCAAAGTCATGCACGTGCGTGCAGCTTCTGCGCATAACACATACAGCAGACTCATGGAAAAACGCAATGGCTATCCACTTATTACATTACTTGGCTACCGACACACCTTAGGTTTCTTTTTTCTTTTATAGAAATAAAAAGAAAGTTAATTTGAACAATGGACGCAAGAGTTTGCGAAGGCGCACGTCTGTCAGCGGGAGCTGCAGCCGTTGCAGTCGTGAGGCGCGATGATTGACAGGTCAAGGCGGAGGAGAGCTTTTATTAATAAACATTTTATTCCTTCGTTTAATACAAGTAGCGTACTAGTATTACTAGTACTACTAGCGTAGTAGTATACAAATACAAGTTTTATTGTTGCATTTTCATTTAAAATAATAATAAACCACAAACTGTGTTGAAGTAAGGGGAAAATCCGAAGATCTTTGAATTTATTTACGTTACAAAACAGGTACAATGTTATCAGTCTTATTCGTTTTGTTAATAAACATTCTGTTTCATATAAGCAAGTTTGTTAGTGTACTATTTTTTGTTGGTTAATTAAAAGTAAATAATGAATGAATAACTATTGGTATCAAACGAAAATGTTGTTTTTCCTTTGGATACCATCCGCCTTTGTTAGTAAAAGTTAAAAGTAATAAGTGCGTTTGTAATGATACTAGGCTATTTTATGATTGTTGAGTTTTTCGTTAAGAATAATAATGAAGAAACATTTTAAGCATTTGTTTTAGTCGAAGAAAAAAGATCTAAAGCTGCAGATCAAAATAAGCGCTATAGATGCAAAATGCAAATATATTTTCTTTTATAATGTGTGGTATCGGTAACGTATGTTGTCACAAGTTTATTAAATCCTCACCAGCATTCCTAAAGTGTACAGTACCATCAGGGTTTTTAGGTTTGCATTGATCGCATGTGGACAGCATCAGTTATTTTATTCGAAATGGTTTAACACATCATTTAACTGGTATTCCCTTTCTGTCGGTCTCTCGACGTTGTGTCGAACCGACAGATGGGGTTCGTCCCTGAGAACCAATCGCTTCCGACTTCTTAGAAAAGGCCAATGAAAATTGGCGAATGAAATTTGCATGCCGGACTCCGCCCCCGGATATCCGGGTATAAAAGGGAGACGGCATGCCTCATTCATTCACCTTTTGTTCTTCAGAGCCTTCGCTCGTGATCAACAGACTTCGCTACAAGACTGCCGGCTCTACGACGTGGTGCAGCGGACTGTCCCTTCCTGCGGGACAGCGACCTTCCCTGGGCGTCTCGGCGGTTCCAGAAGTGTTCGAGTTTTTTCTCTAAAAGAGCACATTTCTCCAGCGTGGCATGTCCCGCTGTTCTCGTGGGTGCAACACACTCATCGAGGAGGGGGACGGACACGATGTCTGCTTCCAGTACGCTGGGGCAGATGTTGTGGATACGTCCTGCCCGCACTGCGGGCGGTTGACGATTCAGACGTTGCGTCACGGGTGGCTGTGTTCCCACGGGACTCAGCCACCACCTCGTCTGCTTCCCGTTCCGTGACGGCAGGACTACGGCCCTGCCGCCCGCTACGGCGAGCAGCGAGGGTGATATGAGGATTACTGTGAGTGCTAATCCGTCAGCCACTGGCTCGCGGACCGGTCGCACCTCGTCTTGCTCGTCTGTGCTTCGGCACCTAGATCGATTGGGACCACAGGTCAACCGAAAAAGAGCAAGCTCTCCTCTGTGCAGAGCATCCTCTTTTTTGGTATGGAACTCAACTCTGTCTCCATTACAGCGCGACTGCGCTCAGTCAGTGTTGAACTGCCTGGAATATTTCAAGCAGTCAGCGGGAGGAGGCTCCTGGGCACATGGCATCCTTGACGGTGGTGATACCCCTCAGGTTGATGCACATGAGACCACTCCAACACTGGCTACAGAGTCGAGTTCCCTGGAGAGCGTGGCACACCGGCAGCAGGCGGATGGTGATTACGCTTTTCTGCCGACGCACCCTAACCCCTTGGTCTTCAATGACCTTTCTATGGACGGGGGTCCCTCTCGGGCAGGCGAGACGCGTCAGGGTCAACAGACGCCTCCCTGCAGGGTCGGGGTGCCGTGTGCAACGGGCACGCAGTGTCGGGGCGATGGACGGGCCCCTGCCTGCGCAGGCATATCAAATTGCCTAGAGTTGTTGGATGTGCTACCCGCACTGAAGAGGTTACAACCTCTCGTGCAGAACAAGCACGTGCTGGTCCGGTCGGACAGCACAACTGCCGTAGCGTTTTTAACCGCCAGGGTGGCGTTCGCTTACTGTAGCTAACACGACTCGCCCGACGCTTCCTCCTGTGGAGTCCGCAGGTGAGCAGATCCCTGCGAGCCACACATATCCCAGGTGACCTAAACCAGACAGCCGATGCGCTCTCTCGTCAGTTGACGCCTCGCGGAGAGTGGCGACTCCACCCCCGCGTAGCCAGCTCATTGGGTACAGTCTGGGCGGGCTCAGGCAGACCCTTTCGCCTCCCTGGACACCACCCATTGCCCGCTAAGGTACTCCCTGCCTCGGCACGGATGCTCTAGCGCACAGCTGGCCGTGGGACAAGCGGAAGTACGTCTTTCCCCCAGTGAGCCTCATTGCACAGACCCTGTGCAAGGTCAGGGAAGAGGAGCATCAAGTGTACTAGTTGCGCCATACTGGCCCAACCGGACTTGGTTCTCGGAGCTAATGCTCTTGACGGCAGCTCCCCCCTGGCCGATTCCCCTGACGAAGGACCTGCTTTCCCAGGGGAAGGGCACGTTATAGCATCACGGGCTAGACCTCTGGAACCTCCATGTCTGGCCCCTGGACGGAACGAGGAGATCCTGAGTGGCCTAACCCCTGCGGCGGTTAAGACCACTACTCAGGCTAGGGCCCTGGCCACTAGGCGACTATACGCCTATAGTGGTGCCTCTTCACATCCTGGTGCTCTTCTCGAAGAGAAGACCCGCGGAGTTGCTTGATCAAGGGGGTGCGGTCCTTCCAGAGACTCGAGAATAATCTCTCCCCTTCCACACTGAACGTGTATGTAGCCGCTGTTGCCGCTCATCACGACCCAGTTGCTGGTAGTCTCTAGGACAGCACAACCTGATCATTTGGTTCCTAAGGGGCGCGGGAAGGCTACCACCTAACCCACGCTCCGTACCCTCTTACGACCTTGATGCGGTCCTGGAGCCCCTCGGAGATGCCGCTCTTTCTCACTTCACGATGAAGACGGCTCTTGGGAGGACGCTCAAGAGGGTAGCGGACCTACAAGCATTCTCCGTGTCCACAGATTGCCTAGAACTCAGGCCCGGTTATTCTCACGCTATCCTGAGATCCGGCCCGGCTACGTGCCCAAAGTTCCCACCACTCCCCCGAGACACCAGGTGGTGAACTTACAGGCGCTCCCCACCGGGGAGGAAGACCCAACCCCATCCGTGTTATGCCCAGTATGCGCATTGCGCCTGCTTGGACCTCACGCAGAGCCGCAGAAGCTCTGAGCAGCTCTTTGTCTGTTTTGGAGATCAGCAGGGAGGGCTGTCTCAAACAGAGATTGGCGCACTGGATCATGGATGCCGTCACTATGGCGTACCTGTCCTAAGATCGCCTACGCCCACTGGGTGAGAGCTCTCTCCACACGGAGTACAGCCTCCTTGTGGGCACTGGCTCGAGGCGCCTCTCTGGCAGACATCTGCAGAGCTGCGGGTTGGGCTACACCCATCACCTTCGCGAGGGCCTTCGCGTAAAACCGGTCAGCTCGAGTCTTGCGGGCATCAGGCAAGACCGGCGACCGGTAGGGTGTATGCCTATGACAGTACCTTCCCCCCCTTTCTCCTAAGGGGGTCAGCGTACTACTAGCCTCCCTTCTTCCCCCACTGGGTGAAGAACAGGCACTCCTTCCATCACTAAGCAAGCACCTCCTGTGGGCGGGCTGGGCAGAGCCGCCTTGCCACTTAGGCCGGGCATCACCTGAGTTATTCGCAACATAGTTCTAACCGGACCTAGTGCTACCAGACGTTGCAACCCCCCAGCAGGGCGGTTCCGTCTGATCTATCCTCATGCTGGTTCCCACCTTGGTAACCCATGACCTCCCCAGGTGGACCTCCACCTCGCGGTTAACTCCTTCAGTCCGCTCTTTCTTCCCATGAGTTCTCCCCCATCGGTGAGACCATGTTGGTATCTCCAGTAGTCTCCTCCCTGCGGTAGGAAGTGGTCTCTGTAGCGCATCCCCCGCTTGAGGAAGTAGCGCTTACCCAGTGGCCTTACGGTTCCGGGCGGCTTCTCGCTGTTAGAGAAACAAGGCCGCCGCCTGTGAGGCCGAAGGTAGGGGCCTTCCCATCGTTCAGGAAAGCTCTGGGAGCCCCTACCTACCCACTGGTAGGTTACAATTTCGCGGTAGCGCTCATGGCTGACACGCCCAGGCCAGTCACCATCGCTTCGTTGAGATTGTGACAGGGCACAGTGTTATGGCGTTTTCCATTGGAACCCCATCTGTCGGTTCGACACAACGTCGAGAGACCGACAGAAAGGGAACGTCTCGGTTACGGTTGTAACCTCGGTTCCCTGATGGAGGGAACGAGACGTTGTGTCCTCCTTGCCACAACACGTGCTGTCCACTGCAGCAGTTGCGAGAGGTCTCAGGCTCCTCAGAACTAAGGTGAATGAATGAGGCACGCCGTCTCCCTTTTATACCCGGATATCCGGGGGCAGAGTCCGGCATGCAAATTTCATTCGCCAATTTTCATTGGCCTTTTCTAAGAAGTCGGAAGCGATTGGTTCTCAGGGACGAACCCCATATGTCGAACCCCATATTCCCTCCATCAGGGAACCGAGGTTACAACCGTAACCGAGACGTTTTAGCTTCTGCTCATGTAATACAAATAATGATGTTATTTATGTGAGACCAGTGGCGTAACTTTGTTTTCAAAAGTGGTGGGGACAAAGTCCGCCCCCACCCGCTGGGGTCAGTCAAATCAATGGAAAACAATACTTTAATAACGAAAATATTTATATAATAACTAAATATAACTCAAATAATTTAAAATTACACTTCTTTATTGGTTTACACATTTTTTGTGCTTGGACAATGGATGCGCAAGCGGCGCGTTCACAGCGTGTTTGTTCCACAAGCTTAGTTTTATTCAAATAAGTGCTCGGGACACAACTGACTTGGCAAAAAGTGGTGGCGACATGTCCCACTCATCCCACCTGCAAATTATGCCTCAGTGTGAGACACAAGTCTCAACTTCAGGACCGCTAAAGGTTGTAACACGTTATGGACATTTTTGAGTTAAAATGCCCTTTTTCGAATTCTACAGATTCTCTGTAATACTGTCGATAGTGTCCATGTGCTGTGTCCTATGCACATTTAGAAAGAAAATAACACACTTATAATAACAAATCAACCTATTCTCTCACGCAGACGCGCGCAATGATATATATGCCAGAGTGCACATCTGAGGCGGCGACACGTTGTATATTGGTCCATATGTTAATTATCAAATACATAATTTTATTATATTATCAATCACACAGATTCATTTTAACAATGATACTAGGCATTTTTTAAAACTTAGAAACCTTTTTATTCAGGTGAGGAAGATGGCGTTTTGCGTGGCTTTTGCGCGCTGTCATGCCTATATGCCACTGCAGAGCATATTTCAGTAATGAATAATCGATTAATTGATCGTTAATGTAAATGAAAATCGATTATGGGAATTTGTCTAAATTGAGATCCCTAACACACACACACACACATTTTGAAGTATTCAATGTACTGTACTATACTGTATGTCTCTGTGTGACACATGACTTTGAGTTGAGTTAATATATGAAAAAGGCTTATTTTGTAGCATGTGTGATACTGTTTGTGATCTGTTTGTGATATACTTTGGGAATATATTACATGAACATTTACATTATTAATAAACCGTAAATGTGCTATGTCACAGCAGAGGACACATACAGTATATTTGTCAACTACCCATGTACATTTCCATACCAATTTTCTGAGCTTACGGTGCGTCACTCGCTGTGTGTGGATGATGCTTCTCAGTTTTGCAAGAGCACATATGTAGTTGGTTTAAACATTCACTTCTGACTGCTTGAATAGAGGCTTATTAAAAGGGCCCACAAAATTTGACTTGGCAAGTCATTTTGTGGTAAGGCTGAGCTATTTGCTCTCACCACCCACCTGATGTCACGATACAGGGTGAGACATGGGGATACAAGGACAGAGGACCCAGGCGCAGACAGCGGGTAAGGGGTTAACAAAAGATAATTTCATTTACAATGACAAAACAAAACCCTACGAGGGGGTAAAAATACAAAGAACATGGGTATAAACATGACGGATAACAAGAACACAGACTAACTACACTAAACTAGACTAGAGACAACATTTGACATTAACTACACTGCACTGCACTAGACACAAAGACTCACCCACATGAAACAAAATGGACCAGCACAGGATAGAAAACACAAGCGCATTATAAAGGGATCAAATCAAGAGGGGAACAGCTGTGGGGAATGAAACAATAAATGAGCAATAATGAGTAGACGAGAGGGCGGGAACAGAGACGAGACGGGAGAGGGTGTATGGAAGGCCATACGGACAAAAATGCCCCTCTCCACATAAAACATGAGGTTCTGTCATGATCCTGCCACTAGACCATGAGAAACATGACATGATGCGGCAGAATCATGACACCTGATGCTTAATTGAACACCAAACATGAATCCTCAGGTTGACCTTATCTGAACCATAGCACCGCATTACTTCCCAGTCTTGACAGGGGAGGCAGGGGTAGGCTGAACTAAAGCACGTGTGCACCCATTGCCAACAAAACACAGACATCAGTTTCACTCACTGCATGCGGTTCATGTCCGGCATCTTTTAGCGCTGGGACGGCTCCATATATCAGTTTCAAACGATCTCCAAATCCAGCGTTATATCCACCGTTTATATAACATTCATCACCCAAATGCAGTGAACAAACAAACACCTGAACTTCGCGAACGTATGCTCTCTCTCTCGCGCTCTCTCCTGCACACAATTGAAAGTGACGTCTGCGCATGCTCCTCCTTCTGCTCTCCTTGCTGCCGCATGGGCGTGCCGCGTGCTTTTCCAGGAGAATTGTCCAATAAGGGACTAAAAATTTTTTTTACGAAACAGTTTTATATGTTCAAAAAAACTTTCCGAAACCTGTACAATCGCTGGGGGAGTGTATCGAGCACACAAATACTACGTAATATGCCCAACTCGTTTTTTTGACAAGTTGACCATGTTAAGCATGAGAAGACAGCACGTTTAACATTGTAAAGAAGTCAGAATGCATGTCACACCGTTGCAGCACCCCTTTAACGTTTCAATTATGTTTTAAAAACGTTTATGTTTGAACATTATTAGAATGTTCAAAACGTCAAGTTTTTTAGACGTTGTATTAACATTATTGTTTGGTTATAAGAACGTTATTCAAAACATTTTTAGAACAGTTCAGTCTGTTGTTATATTAATGTTCTAAGAACTGTTTTTAAAACGTTATTAAAACGTTCCATTCGCCATTATATTAATGTTCTAAGATTGTGTTCCTAACGTTCACAGTAAGTTATTAAAAGAATATGTTTGGGGAGTTTTTCTTTTGCTATTTGAGCAAATGGGAATGTAAAAAATATATTTGTGGTACTCTCATTCTCAAGTTAACTGAACTATGACAACTTCCGCTGCTGAGAAATGTTGTGAGTTTTAATAAGTTGTTTTGAGAATTTTATTTCTGATCTGAGAAATGAGCAAGCGACTGAGGGAAAAAAACTCTGACATGGTGTAAGAGAAACGTTGATGTTAAATAAAGTGTCACTTTATATTTTCATATAGTGACTTTTAAGTACACTGCAAGTTAAAATGGATTTTAATTATGTGATTGATGGCACATTTGTTTGCAACCTCAAGAACAGAAAAATTACACTAGTTTCGATTTGCGTTATTATTAATTTGCGTTATTTTTTATTATACTCATCCTTAAATTTTCTTACATTTCTTCATATCCCCCGAAGATATGTTTTTATATGCGTTTTTAGAACGTTCCACTAACAACACAATGGTAATGTTTTAATGCTAATGTTTTTATAACGTTCCACTAACAATGTCATTTTAACGTTTGTAATGTTAATGTTTTTGAGAACGTTAAATTAACAATGCAATGATAGTGTTTTATGATAATGTTTTTAGAACGTTCCACTAACAATGCAATTGTAACGTTTGTAATTCTAAAGTTTTTAGAACATTACATTAACAATGCAATGGTAACGTTTGTAATGCTAAAGGTTTTAGAACGTAACATTAACAACGTAATGGTAACGTTTTCAATGCTAATGTTTTTAGAATGTTCCGCTAACAATGCAATTATAACGTTTGTGATGCTAACGTTTTTAGAACGTTACATTAACAAAGGTATGGTAACGTTTGAAATTCTAACGTTTTTAAAACGTTTCACTAACAACGCTATGGTAATGTTTTCAATGCTTATGTTTTTAGAATGTTTCGCTAACAATGCAATTATAACATTTGTAATGCACGCGTTTTAAGAACGTTACAATACCAACGCAATGGTAACGTTTTCAATGCTAATGGTTTTAGAACTTTCCGCTCACAATGCAATTGTAACGTTTGTGATGCTAACATTTTTAGAACGTTACATTAACAAAGCTATGGTAACGTTTTCAATGCTAATGATTTTAGAACGTTCCACTTACAATGCAATAATAACGTTTGTAATGCTAACGTTTTTAGAACGTTTATCAATTGCAGATAACGTTAAGGAAACATTCTACTTATGTTATTGGAACGTTCCCTGTTAGCTGGGATGTGTCAGGTTTGTGTTCAAGTAAATGCATTTGCTAACATTTGCCACTGTTAGTACACGCAGGCATCTATAGATGAATACGCTCTCAGTTTATCTTTACTATACATGCTTGGTTTCTCTGTCTGATAGGTGGAGATGTCAGGCCACTTAACTGGAGGTAATCCTGTCAGTTCGTCTGTAGATCCATTGAGTGAGCGCATACAGGTCGGCCAGGTTCCTGGTGTTAAAGTTAACTTTTTCAAAAACAATCGCGGTCCTAGACAGTGAGTGACCTTACATGCTAAAACTTTATCAGATTTTTATCAGAGCAGAAGTCATTGTCAGAAAGCAAACAAAACATGCTACCTAGCATTAGGAATGCCGTCAGGGGGGATCTTTCTTCTTTCAAAAACGCATCACAATGTTTACTAACAGTAAAGACGTCCATACATCGATCCATTTTCTTGTAGTTCACCTTGGTAAGAATTTGCCTTTCAGAATCTAAATGATGAGTTTATGTATTCAGCTGCATTCTGAATGTGTTCCAATATTTATATATAAAAAATATATTTGAAAAAATGAAATCTGAAACTTGAACAGTCGTTCAATGCACTTACTTGTAAATGTTTATAAACCCCAGGCTTTGTCAGCTTTAACAAAAAACATGTCTAAGGTTGAAGTTTCCGAGCCATTTAATCCAAAAGTTTTCATCCTCCTGACATAATGTGAAATGAAGCGTCTTGCTCAAGGGTACAGCCAAGACAAAGCAGAACAGAGAGACCTTACCGTCACCTATCAGATGACCAGGATCTGAACCTTCCTGTGCCGTCACTAATGCTGTTTCATGAATCATGCATGAGCATGTTAAACAGCTTTAATGCAATTCGGCCAAACACGATTATGGTAAATGTTATTTATTTTATTTGACTTTTTTGATACCTTGGGCAGTGTTCGAATTGTGTCAAGGCTCTTGGGGGGTCCCCTAACCAGTCTTCAAAAAAAAAAACAGATGGAGCTGCCAGTACAAGCATCAATCATAGTTTGGATCATTGTAGTAATTAGACCACATTACACGCATACATGTCCTTAACATGTTGATAATCCATTAAAAGAGATCCACATGAGGTAGAGATTAAAATACATATTTCTTCGTTTTTTGCAGTGACCATGCTATCGATCTTGCTGTTAATTTTTTTATTTTGCGTTGTAGCCTAGATTTTTTTAATTTTTTAAAGATTTTGCCTAGGTTTGATGTCTTTCTTGCTGAGATTTCACTCATTGTAAAATCTCTTAAACTTATTTATAGCAATAAGAATAACAAGTTTTTCAAAATGTATGATAATATTTTCTTACTAATTGAGATTTTCCTGTCCTCTTATTTTTCTTATTTTTTTCTTGTCCTTTCATACTTGTTCTTTATATTATTGTAATTCGGTCCTGTTCCTTTTTTTTAATATTAAAAAAATCATTGGAGCCACTGAGGGAGAGGACGCATCACCTCCTGCAGAAGTGTATGAGCGTTTTAAACGTGATTCAACTCCTGATAATGTAGATCAAGTATAGGAAAATAATCCATATGAACCAATGCAGAATAAGAAAAACGAATGTCATTCCTTTCAAGAACAAAAGCAGAAGCCTTCTGGTCAAAGTCGGAGCTCATGTTTGCAGAAGGGAGAGCAAAATAATCTCTGGGGAATGCAAAAGTTTTCTGAGGTAAAAATATTCTTGGGGAAACGCAAACGTTTTGCAAAGGAACGCACTGTTTGGGAGAGCAAAATATTTAAAATATTTTCACTACCTTTCCTATTTTTCCACCACCTGTATGTCCCTTTAGTGGCTCAGTACCGCGTTGCATCTGTTTTGACAATGTGAGATAAGATCGGACATAAAGAAAGACTTGCACATCAAAATGATACTAGGCTAACTGTAAAGTTTTAAGATAAACGCTTTCAAAGTGAGAGGATCCGCACGCAGCCAGTGTCTTGCTGCGACATCTCTGTACATGTCTTCATTGAACACGATGTGGTGCGCTTGAGCATGCATAGGTTTTTCAGATAAAAATTACATTTTAGTTTTATGAAATTTGTACAAATAATGGACGAAAGTGTTTTGTTTTAGCATGATAATTTGTAAAAAAAAGTATTGTCTAGTTTTAATGAAAAACCAGGGGAACCCCCAAGTTCACTATTTTAGACCTTATGAGAGGTCCCTTAAGGCTTATGAGGGGCCCGGGACCGCCCCAGCCCCCCCTCAATTCGAACCCTGACCTTGGGTATCAGATACAAAGCTGTTTGCCAGTCAGAGAGCACACTGATCCCGGGTTGGAGCTAGTTTATGATAATCCAGACATGTCAATCACTCTTAAGTGGCCCCTTTACACAACACACCCCAATAGAGAATAAAATGGAATATGTTGAAGACAAAAGGTTCTGTTCTGTTTAGAGACTATGCGCAAAAACTTTGTTAAACGAAGTTAAAAAAAGGTTGACTTCTTGACATCTGTGCCACTGTTTTGTGTGCATTAATTATGTCCCTATTGCATTGCATAGAATGTGATACAGCCAAAGCTATTAGCACTGTGCTGCGGATATTAAACCAGGCAATTCAGCACAAGATAATGTTTATAAAAGCTGCCATACTGCAGGTCATAAACACGATAAGCCATAATGTACTGTAAATCTTTGTTTAAGAAATAAAATACACCATTATACTTTATAATGATTCTTGAAGAATGACAAGTCTGTGTACAGTAACACATGAAGATCTTCCATAATAAGACATGTAGAAATTTGTTGGTTTTCTCCATGTAAGCCTTAAACACCGACCTGCTGAGATAGTTGTTGTAATGCTGTTACTGCTGTTTCCACTTAAAGGGATACTCCACCCAAAAAAATAAAAATTCTGTCATGAATTACTACACCCCAAGTTGTTTCAAATCTGTATAAATTTCTTTGTTCTGTTGAACACAAAGAAAGATATTTAGAAATATGTTAGCAACTGACATTTCTGGGGCACCTTTGACTACCATATAGTAGACACAATTTAAATGGTAGTCAAAGGTGCCCCAGAACGGTTTGCTTTCCTAAAATCTCCAAATATCGTATTTTGTGTTCAACAGAACAAAAAAAAAAGATACAATAATATTTCCTACTGTGGTAGTCAATGGTGCTCCAGAAATGTCAGTTGCTAACATTGTCTAAATATCTTTCTTTGTGTTCAACAGAACCAAGAAATTTATACAGGTTTGGAACAACTTGAGGATACGTAATTCATGACAGAATTTTCAGTTTTGGGTAGAGTATCTCTTTAAATCCACACCAGCACTTGAATCTTTGCTTTTCCACACTTAATTTCTCAAGACCAATTTGAGCTGCTAAAGGGCAATATGATTGGGTATGGCTTAAATGAAGGAAACATCTATATTCAATAAAAGCAACACTTTGTAGTTTTTCGACCTTCAAATAATGTCTCTAAAATTATTTCAGTGGTAGAACAACTCTTAAACGAATGAATTTTACTGCCGCTGCTACCTACAACCACACTCTGTAAGTTCTGTGCTCGGGTCGTACACAGCCCCGCTCATCCCCTGCCTGCGGAAGAGTGTGACATGGTTTTCAAACAACAGTTCGCCAGTTCCATCAGCTTAGTAAACAAATTCACTTGTATTGCGCTGCCCACGGAGAAGCGTATACAGCAACATTATTTAAAGAGTAAATATTTTGTGATTTTTAAGGTCCTACTTTGGTTTATGGAGTGTCCAACAACAAGTTTATGTACATACAAGGTGTAAAACACTTTCATTTTCTAATAATAGGCCGTTATTATTACCTTAATTCTTGACTGACTCTCAAATGATTCGTTCGGCGATTCATCTGTCTAATCCCCTCCTTTCTGTCAGCCTACTCTGATCTGATTGGTCAGATGATCTAGTCTGCTGTGATTGGTCGACCGCGTGCAGTGTCGCAAATGGAACGTAGGCGGGCATTACACGGAGTGACGCAAATCCGACCCGGAACTGAAATTCGAAAGACAGATGACTCGTTCGCATGATTCAGAGTCGACTCCTTTTTTCCCAAGCCAATAACTTTGTTATTCGTTCACTTTTGGCTTTACAACTTGGCAGACTGCTTACATTCACAAACAGCAACATTACACAATGCAGGAAATGTAATTTAAAGGACATTGTAATAGTTCATCTTTAAAACCGTTTGCATACTGTTTTTTGCACTATTTGCCTGGCCGGGGGGGCTGCTTTAGAATTAGAATTTTAAAGTTTTACTTAATTAATATTGCATATAGGAATTTATAGTCTGTTATATTTGACCTGTGCTTCTCACTCCTTTATCTTAAATGTGTGCTCTCACTGTGCGTGTGCGTGTGTGTGTGTGCGTGCGTGTGTGTGTGTGTTCATGTTTGTATATCACGGTGGGGACCTAAACCTGAATACACACCAACACATGGGGACTCGTGTCACCGTGGGGACCAAAATTGAGGTCCTCAGGGGCAAAAAAGCTAATAAATTGTACAGAACAATATTTTTTACAAATCTAAAAATGCAAAAAGTGTTCTATGATCTTTAGGTTTAGGGATAGGGTTAGGGATAGGGGATAGAATATACAGTTTGTACAGTATAAAAACATTACGCCTATGGACTGTCCCCACAGGGATAGTCAACCAAAGCCTGTGTGTGTGTGTGTGTGTGTGTGTGTGTGTGTGTGTGTGCGTGTGTGTGTGCGCGTACTTGTCTGTGTGTGCGTGTCTGTGTGTGTGCGCGTACTTGTCTGTGTACGTGTGCGTGCACATCCGTGTGTGTGTGTCTATGTCTATGTGTGTTAGTACGTGTGCATATTGTGTGTGTGGAGTGTTTTGTATGTGGGTGTGTCTGTCTTCTGTGTTTTCACCTTTTTCTTGTTTTTACAGGTACAACTTTAATTGTTTTGCTTATAGTCAATGTCTTATGTACAGCTGCTTTGTAACAATGAAAATTGTAAAAAGCGCTATATAAATAAAGTTGAGTTGAGTTGAGTTAAAACACTGGTAACAGACAATTGCGCTGATCAACCACATGGTGGAAAACGTGAGCAAAAGCTCTATTGTGTCGCTTTAAAGCGGTCATTCCCCATGAGGCCAATTTTCAAACTTTAGTTAGTGTGTAATATTGCTGTTAGAGCATAAACAATATCTGCAAAATGAAAAAGCTAAAAGTTCAATGCCAAGTGAGATATTGTCTTTAACAGAATTTAAAGGACTACAGGACTACAGAGAACGGCTGGAATCGGACTACAGCCCTATCCTTCTGGGTAAATGATGTCACTATTCCAAGTTTTTGAAAAACCTCTGCCCAAAGGAATACGCCAAAAAAGTGGCGAGGCCTTCCTTAGAGAAGAGGAAGAGCCGCTGGAGTAGTGTTTGGTGATCAGAGATTGTAAATATTTGACTGAGCTGCGCGCTTAATTACTTTCATCACAGTCCTACAGCTGGTAATAAGAATTCAGCTACACGCATTCTAAGATAACCAACAGTCAAATAACAGCTTCCATGACTTTAACATCGGCTCTGAAAGTTGTTCTGTGTAATACACTGATATTGTGTGTGTGTGTGCGTGCGTGCGTGTCTGTGTGTGTGTGTGTGTGTGTGCGTGCGTGTGTGTGCGTGTGTGTGTGCGTGTGTGTGCGCGTGTGTGTGTGTGTGTTCATGTTTGTATATCCCGGTGGGGACCTAAACCTGAATACACACCAACACATGGGGACTCGTGTCACCGTGGGGACCAAAATTGAGGTCCCCAGGGGCAAAAAAGCTAATGAATTTTACAGAACAATATTTTTTACAAATCTAAAAATGCAAAAAGTGTTCTATGATCTTTAGGTTTAGGGATAGGGTTAGGGATAGGGGATAGAATATACAGTTTGTACAGTATAAAAACATTACGCCTATGGACTGTCCCCACGGGGATAGTCAACCAAAGCCTGTGTGTGTGTGTGTGTGTGTGTGTGTGTGTGTGTGCGTGTGTGTGTGCGCGTACTTGTCTGTGTGTGCGTGTCTGTGTGTGTGCGCGTACTTGTCTGTGTACGTGTGCGTGCACATCCGTGTGTGTGTGTCTATGTCTATGTGTGTTAGTACGTGTGCATATTGTGTGTGTGGAGTGTTTTGTATGTGGGTGTGTCTGTCTTCTGTGTTTTCACCTTTTTCTTGTTTTTACAGGTACAACTTTAATTGTTTTGCTTATAGTCAATGTCTTATGTACAGCTGCTTTGTAACAATGAAAATTGTAAAAAGCGCTATATAAATAAAGTTGAGTTGAGTTGAGTTAAAACACTGGTAACAGACAATTGCGCTGATCAACCACATGGTGGAAAACGTGAGCAAAAGCTCTATTGTGTCGCTTTAAAGCGGTCATTCCCCATGAGGCCAATTTTCAAACTTTAGTTAGTGTGTAATATTGCTGTTAGAGCATAAACAATATCTGCAAAATGAAAAAGCTAAAAGTTCAATGCCAAGTGAGATATTGTCTTTAACAGAATTTAAAGGACTACAGGACTACAGAGAACGGCTGGAATCGGACTACAGCCCTATCCTTCTGGGTAAATGATGTCACTATTCCAAGTTTTTGAAAAACCTCTGCCCAAAGGAATACGCCAAAAAAGTGGCGAGGCCTTCCTTAGAGAAGAGGAAGAGCCGCTGGAGTAGTGTTTGGTGATCAGAGATTGTAAATATTTGACTGAGCTGCGCGCTTAATTACTTTCATCACAGTCCTACAGCTGGTAATAAGAATTCAGCTACACGCATTCTAAGATAACCAACAGTCAAATAACAGCTTCCATGACTTTAACATAGGCTGTGAAACCTGTTCTGTGTAATATACTGATATTGTGTGTGTGTGTGCGCATACCTCTAAAACACTTCTATGAAACGTCCTTTGAAGTCCTGCTTGCAAATGTCTCCTAGTCAATCTGCTTGTTTTATTATCCAACTTAGGTCCAATATAAAAAGGCAAAACTAACGCTTCTGTTATTAGTGTTAATTAATATAACTGGTCTGACCCAATCGGTCCGGTGTCATTTCCCTCGCCATAGTAGGGAAAAAATCGTGATCCTAACAAAGATTGACGTTTGCATATGCACTAGCAGACCTCCGTTACACTTGGATCGATCTGCATGTTTTTAACTGATGAAGTGAAGTTGACGCCATTGTTACTGTGTATTGTTAAAAGCCAAAGCTTTTGAATACACGTGCACTGAGAGGGGGGCCGACCAATCACAACAGCCTGAGAAGCGGAAGCTCGCTGATATGGTAAGGGTGGGACATCTTCAGACACACGCTCTAAGCGGGGAACCAATCACGACAGACCTGGTCAGCTTTACCAATCAGACCGTTTCGGAAGGAGGGTTTTCATATACACTGGAAGAAATCTAGTCGTTTTGTTAGAAGAGGAACAGCGGAACAATAGACTTGAAATATGTGAAATATAAAGCGTTTTTTGAAACTAGAAACATGAACATCAATTGTTAAACACCCAAAAAACATAATCAAAGCTTCAAAAACAGCCAAAGAATGGCTCCTTTAAAATTTTTGTGTCTCACAAATTTAACACCAAGGGACGGGGGCTTCCCAGCACAATATTTCTTATATTAAAAATGTGTCACTTTATAGCTGCCGGTTAGTCAAAAAGTGACGTTTCACAGCTGGACTTAATTCCTGTGGATTTTATTGAATTCTTAAGATTGAAATTAATTTCGTTTTACTGTACCCTTATGTAAGAATTGAATTTGTGTTCTTTTGCATGGCACAGAACTTCCATCATCACAGTCCACCAGATAAACGTCTTCTACCTGCTCTTTTTCAAATCTGCCTTTATACATTTTCCTCTTGATCTGTTCTCTCTATCAAACTGCTTGCCTGAGGGAGTAGTTTTTTCCCTCTGAATCTGGCCATAGATCCTTTGATTGATATGGCTATTTGATGTTCTTATTACTGCTTTGCAACCAAATAGAAGATCCTGTTGGACTAGTGAGTTTTATGATTTAGACCCTTCGATAGCTTTATCATATAAGCAAAGCTATTGATTATAGCTGTGTTTGTATGTGTGTGGAGCAAAAGCTCCATCCATCACCAGTGTTCTTGGCGCAGTTTGGAGAGCTCGGGGACATAATAAGAGTCCTCTGACATCTCCAAAGCTGTCGCCCAGAGAGCAAGAATCCTGAATCATGAATGAGAGGTTTGTCGGTTCAGATTTCACTTAGGGGCAAATGTTGTCCCCCTGAAAACCCCTGTGGGCATCATTCTGCTGTGTGGTTGTCGCCTATGCAGTCCCATCATCCTTTGTGGTTGTTAGACTTGAGTGAACAGAGGTCCTCTTTACACTGTAGAAAAATCATTTAAGGGCCAATGTGTAATTGTTTTGGAGGAACTGTTGACAGAAATGCAATATAATAAACATAACTATGTCTTTCGAGGTGTTTAAAGACCTTACATAATGAAGCGTTATGTTTTCATTACCTGAGAATGAGCTATATCTACCGCGGGTCCCCTTACATGGAATTCGACATGTTTTTTATCTACAGTAGCCCTCAACAGACGAACTGCTCTACAGAGCGTGTTTTGTAAATACGTCGTCATCTCCTTTGGCAAAAAAAGCGAAAACATGACGATATCTTAGTCCTGTGTCAGCCATCGTTGTGCTTTGAAAGGGAGGGGTTCA
Organism: Triplophysa rosa; assembly: GCF_024868665.1. Lineage (NCBI taxonomy): Eukaryota > Metazoa > Chordata > Actinopteri > Cypriniformes > Nemacheilidae > Triplophysa > Triplophysa rosa. Next base: position 16,463,856 of record NC_079899.1, on the reverse strand, counting down.
GAGCCGTTGGTTGCAATTCACAACCTCACCACTAGATGCCACTAAATTTCATACACTCAACCTTTAAGAAATCCATAATCTGGTATTCCAAACAAATCTAAACATCTTTTAAACAAGATTAGTTTAGTTGGGAAAGAAATTGCATGGGAAATTAGATTTACTAACATTTTTATTTAATCATTTAGCAGACAATTGTATCCAAAGCGACTTGCAAATAAGTTGAACAAAAGAAGCAAAAGGAAAAAAGGGCATAAATGTGTAAATACTCTACAAGGAAGACTTATCTCAATTTGCATAACACAGTACACACAGCTACAGTAAAACCTTTTTTTATATATAAAAAGGTATGAATAGCAACAGATATTAAGTGTTAGTGTAAGTTAGTGTGTCTTTAGCTGTTAGTTGAGGACTTCAACATAAGAACTTGTTCTTTCAGACTATATCTTACTAACTTAACAATTAAATTGAAACAATTAAAACAAGGAAAAAAACATTGGCAGTAGAGCCTCTGAAAGCCACTCTGAAAACCAGCTTCGTAAGTATCTTATTTTAGAGTGTTTGAATATCTTGACCTGAAAACAAAAGAAAAAAATATTATTTGTTTACATTGTAGCTACTGCAAATGCTAAAATAAACTGCTTTCCCATACAAATAGTGTAGACTGACTCTGTGTACTCAATTATTACTTTCCTTTTGACAATTGATTAAAAAATAGCAGTTACTGTCATGGCCTTTATTAATTAGCCAAATGATTATGCATTTGTCACTGGTCATGGTAATAAAGTGAATGAATTGTTAGCTTTTCCTAGCAACAATAATTAATAAATGTAATAATGACTGTATGTACCACAAGGCAAGGTCAGAGGCAGATTTCTACATTCTGTGAAGACGTTTCTGCACTTTGTTTCATTTACAGACTGATAATTGCGTCAGATGCTGTGATGCAGCGGTGAGTATTTGACAAGGTGTTATTCACTTATGCTAAATAAATTAAAAGGTCTCGTTTACTTTGCTTATGCACATAGAAAACATTTCTGTTTATGCCGATAACCTTTCCCTCTGTACTTAATCAAGTTAAAATGTGATAGTAGGGCATTCTTATACCTCTGGACCTCGATTAAGACTTGGAATTTAAATTCGATATTTTGTAAAATGAGCACCCGAATCAAACATCTGAGCTGAAAAACACTCCTTTATGTTTTTCAAGGTAACATGTCTGCTTTTTCGGTTAAATTTTATTGTTGGTTTTTAATCAAGTCCTTACCAAGAGCCCATAGTGAGGCTTTTAATAAGATTTTAGAAAATAAATAATTTTAATTTAATAAGTTTAAAGAAAGTAAAGCTGAACTTCAGTGTCACAGCAGAAAAGACCCACACAAACACAAAATTTCTTTTTCAAATGTTTTCTTCTTTGTCTGCGACCTTCACCCATTATGAGAGTGTGCATATTTCAAAAGGACATATAGAGATTGAAGTTAAGCAAGGAGAGGAGATTTTTCTTACAGTGCTATTGTGATACCAAGTGTGTTCATATAATATATGTTTGCCTTTATGCATTTAAAGGGATAGTTCCAAAAATAAAGATTTTGTAGTTATTAACACAAACCTGAATGACTTGTTTTTTTTGTGGATTATGAAAGGAAGAATATCACGTTTTACAATGAATGGGACGTAAGCTTTGAAGTTTTAAAGGAATAGTTCACTTTAAAATTAAAATTTCATGATAATTCACTCACCCACATGTCATACAAGCTGTCCGCGTGTTTATTTCTTCTGTTGAAAACAAATTGAGGCTTATAGGGAAAGCTTTTCAGGGTTCTTATCCATATAATGGACTTCAAGGGGGGGATGTTGGTTTAGGTCGAAATTTCAGTTTCATCGCAGCTTTAAAAGGCTACACGACACCAGCCGATGAATAAGGTGTTGTCGAAACGATTAGTCATTTTCCGAAAAAACAAAAAAATTACATATATATCATGACATTTTTATTTTAAAGTTAACTATTCCGTAATAATAAAACATTTGACTGATTTTGATTCCGTAAGTAATGACTTACATTTTATTCTGTTTTCTCTATTGTTTGGTTTTAGAAGATTTGGAATGCACTAGTTTAATGTGTGATAAGAAGTCACCTGTCTTAATTGGTGTTTTTGGGTTTGAAAGAAGTTCCTTCAAAGTTGCGCCGTCCATTTTTCCAATGCAAAATACAATTTCTTATATTCTTTCTTTTGATTTTGGAGTGAAATATTTTTTGGCCATGTTTTCGTGAGATGCAGGTGTTTCAATTCCTCCTGGTTGTAGAATTTTTCTTTCCCGGGGCTCAAATATTGATTCATCTCAGCAGTCTCAACACATGATGGATTTATACATCTGGTTACGCTCTGAACACTCTTACACCTCTATGCCATGTATGCACAAAGTTTACATAATGTCTTGTAGAAATAAGTCAATATATAAAGTGGATTTAATTCAATACCAATCATTTCAGATTCTGCAGATTTATATAGTATGATGTGCTGCCTGCTTTATGCTCCACTATCTCCTCATTCATGTTCATCAAGATCCATCCACCTAAGTCGCACGCACTGATGGATGTGACTGAACAAAATGACCATTTTTCAGACAGAGACGTTGTTAAAAACAACACTATTCTTCTTTCCCTCTCTCATTACCTCATCTGTCTTTTGTTGCAGGCTGAGTGCTTGAAGACACAAGCTCTAACCTTGAGATGAATAAGAACCTAAAAGTTTATAGACGCGTAATCTGTTTAGGTCCAAGAAAACATCTTTGGCAGCATTCATCTTGACATTAGCTTGCACTGTCACTTCAGTTGAAGATGAACGTGGCCCTGTGGCATGAAGAAGGGGGTTTGTGGAGGGTGACATCTAAAACTAAAGCCTGGGGTTGAATACTGGGGTCCGGCAGTGTTTCATATTGGTTACTGTTTAGACAATGTGAGCAAAATAATTTGTAAAATGATATGCAAAATTCAGTATGTGTACATGTCCATTAATCCTTCATGAACTAAGAAGGTTAGTGATTTTCATTAAATGTTTTTTTTTTTCTCGCCTTCAAATTTAAAAAGCCCTCAGACATTTGTGGGTTTGCCTTAAAAATAACTTTGAGGGCTGCATGGATAGTATTCAAAGTTCTGCTGTAAAGTTCATATACAGTACAGACAGGTGTATGAAGGGGGACAGCTGTCAGGTGATGTGACCCTCAAAGGCCAAACAAATTATGCACATAATGTACAAAGTAAGTACATGCTCATATAATAAATTCTACCAATTGGCATTTTAGAGCATGCTAGTGGCAATTTTGGGAACATGCCATAATAGCAAATAGTCTACCACAGTAAACACTATTGGAACACTCTGCCTTTACCATTTTAACACAAAATGAAATATATACAGTATATATATATATATATGTTTAACTCTTTCAAATATTGGCAAGTAGTCACAATTAAGAAAACACTGCCTCGTCAAGTCAAATCTCACCTGTAAAAACAACTTCTCTTTATTGGGAAAGGATAATTCCATCCCGGATGCGAGGTCGCTTGCGGCACGACACGACAAAAGAACCCAATACGCCCTTTTCACATGACGTCACGCATCTTCCGTTCTGCCGCGAAGCAGTGTATCGTTACATCCGCTAGCACTCCAGTTCATAAGGTGGCGGTAATGCACCTATAAGGTGGTTTGCCAACCACCAGAAAACTCAAGAAGTTTCTTCCGCTAGCACCTCAGAACAAGTACATCTCGCTGCGACCTGCGGTGGACGTCCAACCCATCCCACATCCAAGTGTGATGTCATAAGCCACGCCCATGTCCAATACGTCACAACAAGTGTTCCGCCCCAGAAACCCGGTTAAACGTACGCATGTGCAAAAAATGGCTCTCACTAAATCCTTGGTGTTTCGAGTCTGACGTCATCACCCAAACGTGTTTTTTCGTCAATTTTAACAATCATAGGTAGTTTAGATGGTTAGAGTTAGGTTAGGGTGTGGGTTAGGGTAAAGGTTTCGTGTTTCAGGTAACACAAACAATAATGTCTATTATCGCCACCTACTGTGTTGGCGTCTTACTGCTTCAATGTTAATGAGAATGTGATGTATTTTGACATGGGCGTGGCTTATGACATCACACTTGGATGTGGGACGGGTTGGACATCCACCGCAGCGAGAAGCTACTCCCTCAGAATGGAGTTTACCAAGTCCCTTGCACATCTTCCACAAATACGGCTAGATGATGTACAACGTTGTGACAAGCAGAGCGGGACAAGAGAGATGCGAGACCGGTTATCGCTCGTTATCACTCGCGTCACCGGCCTCGTGCAGTTCCATCACGGCCCTCGTCCCGCTCTGCTTGTCACAAACGTCTTGCAGACAAATTTTCGCTAACGACATGATCAAAGCTAGAGAAAGGATACAAATTCTTCGTTGAACAGTACCTGTTTGATTATGAAGGTAAGTGTTTTGTTTTCTTTTTGTGTTAGTGAAGGTGGTAGGATAAGTAGTTGAATACGTGTTCTGTCAGTTTTTTTTCACTGTTAAATTCCAGCCCGACGGCAAAACGGAATTTCTTCTTCTTCTTCTTCTTGTTTGTTGCAAGACGGATGTTATGATACACAGCTTTGCAAAAAGGCGGACGTTAAGTGACGTCATTGTGAAAAGGGCCTTATCAGTTATGCACTTACTTATTTAGCAGACGCTTTCATCCAAAGTGACTTACAAGTAGGAAAGAATTTACCCCCAAAGCAGATGCGCCCAAGTGATGATTCGGCTTCTGATTGGCTGAATTTTAGTTGCCTCAAATCTAAGAGTATGTTTACACGATGAGAAACGGAAAAGTTTTTCCTTTGCGTTTTTGAAACGTTTCATGTACACAACACACGACAGCGTTATCAAAACAATCTGCATTTACATGGATCCGGGAAAACAAATAAAACTCAGTATTATGCATTGCCAGGCCAGTGGATGGCGATGTTGGCTGTAAAGAAACACTACGTGCCTGCGAACATACGCATAACCCGTTTTAAGCTAAACGCGCTTTTAATACACTTTGTCGGCGTGTATGTGTTTTATAGTTTGTGTATATAAATACAATGTCTCTGCTGGTTGTAGTGGTGCAGGAAATCTACTTTTTGCTGGAGAAATGATAATGTCACGAAGCACAAAAATGCAGCATGGAAGCCGCCATCATTGTTTTGGAAATACTCGCGCATGCCTAAAGACTTGAACGCGTAATACACATGCGTATGACATCATCATTTTTTGAAAACGCCGCCTCGGAGTTTACTTGGAGATGATAATGCTGTCGTTTCCAAAATTTTGCTTTTCAGTCCCTCAAAACGCCCTTGTCGTGTAAATGAACAGCCAAAACGTCTTCCGTTTTAGTTGAAAACGGTCTCGTATAAGCGGCCTCTAAATAACAAATCAGTAAACATGTCGGAAACATAGGCAGTGGGTAAAAAAAGTGGGGGGATCAGAATCACCTGTTTCTAAAAGCGCTACGCCCCTGCAAAGACTTATGTATAAGTAACTGTTATAGCTTTTAAAACTAGTAAAAAAGTAGTCTTTGAAAATAAGCATGGCATTTGTTGCCGAAAAGTGTGTTTACGTTCAGCTTTTATCAATGGCCTTTCATTTCTGACCTGACCTTTAAAATCGTCTGAAATTGACTGTGTTGTTGCAAAAGCCAAATGAAAGAATTTTTACACAGCAGTCCCACAAAAAGAGAACAATCCTTTTTCACTTTGTTTTAGAACTTAAATGTTGTTTCTGTGAATGTTTCCTGAAGTCAGTTGGTTTTAAAGGTGAAGTATGTCATTTCAACAGCCGTAGCATCACCATAAAGAATTGCAAAAATAATGACTGTTTTCAAACTGCCTCAAAATCCCTGCCATGGTTGAGCCAGTGTTCAATGATCAATAATGTTGACAGCTCTACAGAGTTATACTTGTCATGCAATCCTTTATACCCCTAAAAAATGACATGCTTCAGCTTTAAGATTTCATCAAATGTGACGGATGATGCTTTTGATGATCAGACACAGAGGTGAATTTAAGGCAAGCTTTGTTGGGTCAGCATTGATTGGTTGTAATTAGCCAGGCTGTGTGCTCATTGGATCGCTGAGAATAATGTCAGCCGGTCTGGGAGCTAAAGATATAATTGTGCCAGGCAGAAAGAAATGGAGTAATCATAGACGAGTCATATGAGGACACATGAGGTTCAGAATAAGAGGCCCGATCAGAGTGGACACACCAAAAGAAAATCCACTATTCTCTATAGACCGTTTCATCGGACGCGCGAGCACCTGATCCCCAGTTAACTTCCGGTTTGTGTTTGGCTAGTGTCTAATAATATAACTATGTATATTTGATTTCATTTATGTTAATATTAATTTGTATTATTATTTTACTGTATAGTAATTGTATTAAAAAAACGATTTGTTGAATTTTGTTGTATGTTTATTTGATCAAATAAACAATTTGTTGAATGGGTCCTGTAGTTTTGACGCCTTTAAACAAACTGTATGGTGCTTTGACATCTAGCGCTTGAGTTTGGTATCGCAGTTTTAATTCCAAAATATTGGAGAGACAAGCTTAGCCATCTAACGGTTCTTCTCGGCTTCTTTTGCTTGTTATCAGAAATACTCTACAGGCACTCTATTGTTTGTGAATGTGGACCGGAAACTAAGTTGTCGTCACAAAAGTGCGCATGCGCAGTAACGTTTGTTTTTGTTGTTAAGATGAAACCGTCTATAGAACAAAGACATCTGATGCTTGTATATGTATGCTGAATGGATCTGGTGGTGAATGTTGATGAATGAAATGATCAGAGATGGGTCCCTATAATAAATTATTGCGCTAGCACTGTGTGCGCTAAGTGCTTGACGGATGTTCTAGGCAGCAATATGTTTTACCCATAAAGTTCAAGAGTGACACTGTGATTTACAACTGTTCTGTGACCATTTTTCCTCAATGTTTTTCTCGGTAATGGCACCCGAAATGAGCCTTCTATTTCTCGCTAATGCAAGCCAAGCGTTCATCCGCAGTTCATTTTGATTTAAAGAGCCACTTTTTGACTTGCTATTTGTACCACATGCAAACCTGAGGTGTCGCATCCACCAGCTCCAAAATACTCACGACACTTCAACAAATGTTTCAGCACAATTGACTCCGTGCGGGGAAACAAACTTTAGTTTACAATCGAATGAGTGTGTGGCAGAGTGAGAAGATGGGAGGAGGGAAGCGAATTTGGCTTTTGGCCAGAGGAAAGAAAAATGTTGTAAGAACTGAGGAGGAAAAGGAAAACAAGTAGTTCCCGCACAATTGGGCCGGTGCACACTGCAGGGCTTTGCAGTTTGAAAAATTCAATAAAAAGGGGCATTTTTCCATTGTGATGTGTCTCGGCTCAAGGTTATTACAAAGATGAAGTGTCAGTCACTCTGTGTAATGGCCATTTGTTTGTTTGGCCTTTGGAGGTTCTTATTATGTTCCGGATGGGATCAAAGCCCATCTCTTCTAATATCTGCCTTGTAAACACCTGTTTAGCTTTTGCATTAATATTCATGAGCTTTTGTTATAATTTGATGCTGGCTCTCTGACTGGCAGCTTTGTTAATTTGTTTTATTGTGATCTATATGATATTGCACAGTTGGTGGGAAAGCATGTAATTAAGTTGTTCAAGAGATTGTTCAAGATTGATGACTGAAGAGCAAAGAAAAAAAAAGAGTTGGTCTGTATCTCTGTGGCATTGCCATTAAACCCTAGAAGAGAGAAAGAGTCTTTCTTGGGTCTACATTTTTATGTCTCCATCCATTATATATGTCTTAATATATAGGATAACATAGTTTTCTTTTTAGACAATACTGTACGGTATGGAAATAATTATGCTGAGATTCAAGGAATTTTTATTACAGATTTATTAAAAGTGTTTGGTTTAGATGCAGACATTTTGCCTTGTCCCTAGGTTTGAAACACTTCTTAGGAACTTTTTTTAGTTAAATGAACAGTTCACCCATAAATGAATATTCTGTAATCATTTACTCACCCTCAAGTTGTTCCAAATCTGTATACCTGTAAATTTCTTTGTTCTGATGAACACAGAGAAAGATATTTGGAAGAATGCTTGTAACCAAACAGTTCTTACCATTGACTACTTTAGTTGGAAAAAATTCTTTATAAATGTATTTGTTCTGTTGAACACTAAAGAAGATATTTTGAAGAATATAGGAAAGCAAACAGTTCTGGGGCACTTTTGGATATCATTGTAATTTTTACTACTGTGGTAGTCAATAGTGGCCAAGAACTGTTTGGTTACAAGAGTTCCTCCAAATATCTTTCTCTGTGTTCATCAGAAAATACATTTATACAGATTTGGAACAACTCGAGGATGAGTATAAATGATGACAGAATTGTTATCGCATGTAAACATTGTTTTAACTTGAATAATAATAATAAAAAAACTCTTTGTCCTTGAAACCTTTTATCTAGTTAGTGTAGTATCCCTTTAAATGACAAATGCCTGTTCCATCCTGACATCATCCTTTAGGAAGTGACATAATTTTGATGAGACACCTACAGAACAAATACAGTAGCTGTGTCTGAAACCGCTCCCTATCTCCTATATAGTGCACTATATCTGGTGTCCGCCATTTTGTTGTGGTGTCCGAAACCTGAGTGAACTGCTTCATTCCCTACATTCGTTCACTCTTTTTTACCCACAATGCACTCTGATTTTGAGTGTACATCCGATCTCATTCACTATTTCCCATGATACAACACGAGACGAGCGCTTGATTAGAATCAGTTGGAGGACACTGATCGTTAATGCCACAAATGTATGCACTTATGTTTGTTCTTGTTGACAGTTATTTTCTACTTTTAAAGAATGCAGATTAAATGAATGAGATAAAAAGGTGTATTTTATTTTAAATATATTAAATAATTTTATTAAACGTGATAAATAAGCATGCCTGTGACTGTTGTTTTGGTCACTATTTCTTAAGCTAATACAATAAATGTGACAATTAAAGTGAAAATGAATTGAGTATTTTATAAAACAATCCAAAAAGCCACACATGTGTAATGTAAGCTAATCGTTATGTTTATGATGAACGTCTGCGACAGTACTGTCAGACAAACTGTAGGCTATTTACATATGTCAGTGTCCGAAATCACTCACTCATTTTCATTCACTTCTTCCCCATAAAGTGGACTCAAATGTCATTCGCTATAGGGAATAGTGAAGTGAAGTGAAGCGTGAACGAGGGCGCGGTTTCAGACACAGCTAGTGAGTATTAGCAATGGATATGATAAATTCTGTAATATTTTGTGGGACTATTTGTTTTGTCTCATCCAGTTTATACAAAAGATTATTTAAAAATCATATTAAAATTAAGTCCCAGTTTCTTACTGTGTAATAACTTACTTTTGGTCATTATTTTCTACCTGCTAGCTTACATTCTGGCTGTTGTAAATCAAGACCAGTTACAATCAATAAAGTATCTGAGCTTCACCAGAGCTGTTTCTGGAAGTTCTGAGTAGTGTTTTGTATAAAAGTACTTTAATTATATTACACCACAAAGTGTTTTCTCATTTGCTGTAGCTTTCTGCTTTTCTAAAAGGTTCTAGCATCACTTTTTAGTCTTAATTTTTTGCCATTTCTTTCATTTCTGATGTGAAAATGTTTATGATTGCATCAGCGGTAGATGGGGCAGTACTTCTCAGAGTAAAAGTGAATCTTGTGAAATTCTGAACATTAGGTGATGCAAAAAGAAAAGATGGCAGGTTATTTTGTTCTCAGCTGAGTTTCTGCACTTGTACTAAGACATCAAAGACCATGTTTGAGTAGAGGAGCAAGCAAGCCTCCTACAGCAAGAGAATGTATGAAATGACAATGATGTTGAGTTTTTTTTAGCAGTGAATGTAAAAAGTATGCTTTGACATTCTGTCTGCCATCCATACTCTTGAGTGCAGAGGAGAACTGCATATTTTTGGTGAACCAGAACATAAAGTTTGTTTCACAATGGCTGTTTTTATTTATTTTTGTACATGCAGTAAAGCATGTGTTATTGCAGTTGTGTATCTGTGTGTGTGGTACATCTCTTTAACATGCAGGGTGACTATGTTCAGTGTTGGGGAAGCTCCTTTGAAGCAGACACGTTAAGCTACAAGCTCCTCGTTATTTACTGCAGTTACCATACATTACAGAAGTGTGTTCTGTTCTCACAAAATCGATTATTTTGTTGTTTTGCATTTATTATGGATTTGTGATAAACCGTGAAGGTTATAACGTTAAAGCATCACATTTGTCATGATACTTTTTCACATAAAAAAAGCTGGATATTTAATAAATCTTATGTAAGTAACGGTGATTATCATTCTCACAATTCGTTTTAAACCGTGTATTATTTTTCTGTTTACAATACAGGAACAGCCAGCTGGTGAGTAATTCGGCTAATTCTGACTCTCATTTGGCACTTGGCGAGTGTTAATTCTGGACCCTTTTGTCAGTCTCTCCAACACACCCTTCATTCTGTACACAAACTGAATGAAGCATGTAAAATGAACATTGCTACACAAACAATAAAGCAACTAACAGATAACACAGAATAAAACCAAAATTCATTTAAGCTGAGGCATGTTGTAGTTTTCTTTACAGAGTTTAGAACAGTTACATTCACAGTCTTGGCTGTAACATGTTATGGGAAAGCTTGCTGTTTTTCACCATGACCTTAGACCTATTTTTACCAGATTTTTTACACTGCTTTTCAGTTTATTCTCTGCCGTTTTGCTTGTTATTGTTGGATCCCCTTTGTGACATATTCAGGTTGGAGCTCTTTAGATGTTCAGATGTGTTATTTTCTAAGCGTGAGACACTATAGATTGCGTGCGTGTTTTGTGCCTATGTGTTAATGGATCTGTATTTTCTCAAGTACATAATGGTCACAGAGTAATAATGAGAAGAAGTGTCTCAAAGACCATTAAATGGACATTCAAACCTGGGGCTTAGGAAGGTGAGCCTGTGGATGTTATTTTGGTAACACTTTCCCAGGGTTGTTCCTGGCTCACAATGAGGCGGAGGTGTACCCATCCTGATCTTGTACACACACGTAGGCCTACCGTACCTTTAAGTGGCTTAACGAAAGTGACTTTGACATATTAAAAGTTCTAATAAAATTAGATGAAAATGACAATTATTAAGTTATATAAAACATTACTTTTATTCAACCAAACAGAAATGGGTTTTTTTAATCAAATAAAGCTTTGTATTATTTTCAACTAACTTTTCAGCCCACTATAGCCAACTGAATTAACCAGTCTTACTAAATGACTAAAATGAGCAAAGCTCATTAACATCTTGCGTTCTCTGTGGTTCACTTTAAATGATTCAATGATCTCTTATATTCGCTAGTGACTGAAAAGTGCAATAGTTTAAATGAATCGGTTCAAATGAGTCATTGGTGTGCGAGGCGTTCTGAACGGAATGTGCGTTCATACTAGCGAACTCGTTGTGTACAGTATATGCTGATTCAACGATCCAACTGCACAGCTAAAGACATTACAATGATGTACGTCATGTTAATTTAAGAAATTAAACTTGGATGCAAAACAAACAGCCACGAAACACAGCCAGCTCTTGTTCTGCAGCTCTTTTTAGCGCCTCGGTGTGCTTATTACGAAACAGCGCCTCTACTGTGGCGTAATGCCGCAACTGCAGTTACAAATGACAGTCTGTTAAATCAGAATCAGAAAGAGCTTTATTGCCAAGTATGTTTGCACATACAAGGGATTTGTTTTGGTGACAGGAGCATCCAGTACACAGAAACAGCAACAACAGTACACAGAGACCATAACACAATAGAATACAGTACACAGATGATTTAAATAAGGGCCTATGGGTATAAACAATTAAGAAATACAATACAATAAACATAAGATAAAGATATAGAGAGTAAAGCTATGTGTGAATGTAAATATGTACAAGTAAAAATAAGAATAGACTATTGTAGTACAAGGTATGTGCTATATACAGCAGAATGAAATATTATTTACAGAAAAAGTTGTATAAAAATAGATAGTGTATCTGGAGGATATAATTAATATTGCACTTAATTATTATTATTCATTGCATTATTGTATATTATTATATACAATGAGTTATTCATTGCACGGTGGGTAAAAAAAACATTTAACTGTTCAAGAGGTAGATGGCCTGAGGGAAGAAGCTGTTTTTGTGTCTGGTTGTTTTGGTGCTCAGTGCTCTGTAGTGCCGACCAGACGGCAGCATTGTGAAGAGAATGCACGCAGCATTCTTGTGAAGACACCCGACATAGTTTTGGCGAGAATCTGAGGCGGCACGACATTTGACGGAGGCGGCCGCCTCCAATTTCTCTATGCAGGAAAAACCCTGCTTTACTTAAAAACTTTATGTATAATGCATTGGGTTATAAAAGGGTATGATGCATTATAATTGTTCATAATTTCTGTTGTAATACTTTAAATATTGTTGTTAGAAATATTATTGTAAGAATTATAACCAAATTAAAAATGCAAAGTGTAACAATAAACTGATTAGTGTTATAATGTATTATCTGTAGTTACAACTACTCATAAGACATTACAATGCATTATAAGGTGCATTACAAAGCATAATTAATACATTAAAACGACTTTTATAATGCATTATACATTTATGCTTTTAAGTGTTACTGTTATTTTTATACTATTCAAAGATTTTCCAACTCGCAAGATTAAAATGTGGACCAGTTATGTTATTTTTAACGTATTAAGTTGGCTGTTTTACAGCCAATAACAGTTAATCAATATTGCCCAAAAATAAGAAGTCTATGAGTTCTTGTTGTAGTAGTTTGAGAACATTGTAGTGTAGATGCCTGTATGCAATGACTTTTTGCGCTCTGATGAATAAAACATGCTTAAAACAGGTTTCTTATTGGTCACTATATTGTATTGGTAGACTAGCTTTAGCAGAGCTTAAATTCTTTCTCTAAGGAGTCATATTAAGTGCAATATGAACTCCACAGACACTTTAAACAGTGATAAATCACAGTACAGTAAAGGGAATGCACTGCAGGTTGTAGCTTTGCAGTTTAACATTATAGCCGCTAACACAAAGGTTGTGGGTCCCATGTGAGGATGACCTAAAACAGGTGAGATCTCAGTCCTTTATATTAATCCTGGTCTTAACTCCAGCTTGTTCCAGTGGCTTGTTTTACAGTATTTTGGTGGGTTTTATGTTTCCATTGTTTTATATAGTTAAAGCAATAAGAAACAAATAAGAGGCTATATATTTTTGTGCATTATTAAATACATATTGTTGTGTCACCTTTCTTTATCACATAATAAACAGGTGAGCAGGATTCATGGTTTTTTATCATAACAGACATGAAATAAGGTCTGAGGTGAAATCATTATAAGTGTGATCAAATCGACACAAGCACAGTTATGTAGAAAACAAATTGCCCGGTTTAGTGGTCAGCTGAATAGCTTTGCTATAGAAATTGTGTCTGCTGAATGTTGCGATTGCGATGAATCAGTATTCCAGAGCCCCATGGAAAAAATACATTCTATTAAATTTGTGCTTTATGAAAGTATGGTGGTTTTTATTCTTTTTTTATTCTCTGCGCAGTCCTAATAAAGTGTTCTGTGTTTAGACATTTCAGGACATTTCCAAATGAATTCTTGTCAAGTGAACTTTACAGACATCCCCTGCTGAGTTAGTAAGGTGCGGTTAAGGCCCTGTGAATCACAACACAGCTGGAGAGATGGTCACAATCACGGCTGTTTATAGTGATGAGATATTATGGAATACAGATATAATGAGCGTTGGGGCCATAGGCTCTATCTAAATATTTGTTAAAATATCTCTCACCCATATGGCCTTAAAGGGATAGTTCACCCAAAAATCAACTTTGTGTGGTTTTTTTACTCACCCACATGACGTTAAACATGTTTAGAGAACTTCCGGCATCTTCGGAGCACAAATAAAGATATTTAGGTGACATCCGAGAGCTTTCCAGGCCTCCTCATTGAAACCATGGTGTCAGTTTTTGCCAAGGTCCAGAAAGACATCCTTAAATCGGCCCATCCGCGCATAGTGGCTCAGTTGAATTTTTTTGAAGCGACGAGAATGCTTTATGTGCGAAAAACAAACCAAAATACCGAATTTAATCGCTATATTCTCCTCTGTCTTGTCAGTGTATGGCGCGCGTTCACAAGAGGACTTCTTCTTCGTCTTCTTCTTGGACCGGAGCATTTTGATGCATGTGTATTAGGTTTTTGGGTGAACTATCCCTTTAAATTCATATTCACTCTTGACTCGTTCCTCAGGGTATCACAGATAATGTCCACATCTTCCGTATGAATGAGGTAGAAGACTTGACTGTGACAGAGTTTGAACTGCACATTTTATACTGTATGGCTGTTACAGGGCTGTTGTGCATTCAGTACGCCACAGTATTTTTGGAATATAGCAGTCATGCGATTCACAAGGCGTGATTCAAAGGCAGCTAGATGGATCAGGGATGTGCAGAGAGTTCCTCAGGGGCTCAAAGGTAAAAATGGGAAATGTAACAAAAATGATATATATATTAGTTGTACATTTATTCTGTATTTACTATTTACATTTGCGAATCTAGCAGATGCTTTTATCCAAAGCTGCTTGTGTGACACAAGGAACATCACAAGCTATTTATCATAGGAGCCAAAAATATATTTTTGATACAATGCCAAGTTTGTAGTACGAGATAAAATAGTGAATAGTGCAGCAAGATCAGACGTGAAATTGTGTGACAAGACATAGTACACTAAGTGGCCTATTTTTTATACTGTTAAGATTTAGAAATCATCAAATTATTCATTTACATGATGACTCCAAATTATATAATCAGATTTGTTTGTTTTCACCTCCAGTTGTTAGTCACTGATTTTTGTACTTTATGTATTTTGACTGTAGTTTAAGTACTTTTAAATCACGAGTAACTCGTAGTTAACCTGCAGTTCTGAAGTAGTGTAGTTTCCTCAGAACTGTTTATGCACTCTCGACATGCACGCAAGCACGTAGATCCCCAGTGTATCTGGAGCCTCCAAAAATAATATTCCAATTGAATAAATCGTCCATAAATGGCACATCAATTCTTGATTTTCCTTATTTTATATTTTACTATCCCATCATTTTAAAGCCATAATGTTAATGTCCGTTGGAACCACTTTATAATATTGGACAGGAATGTGAGGACATCTTGATTATATCAGACCTGGACCGGGTGGTCCATAAACTGGAGTTATGGGGCATGAAGTCGAGACATGCAGTTAAGAACGAGTAGATGAAGGTCACGAATAACGGTTATAACTGTGACCTTTCCATTCTGTTCTCTCCATCCTCATACTGTGACATCCTGATTCCCATGCTGAGACTATAAAAACACTCCATTACCAGCCCTAAAAGTGTGTATATTTAGGAAATTATTTCACACACGTGGCTCTGATGCAGATGATCTCGTTCAAAACATTTTAATAACATACTGATGTCAATGAGTCAGAAACTGAAAGAACATTATATTTACAGCATGTTTACTGTTAAGATTATATATATATATTATATTTTGTGCTGGGTTACAGTTGTTGGTACTGTAGTCCTGGGTAGTCAGTTTTTGAGATTTCGCACTGTACATTTGTAAACCCTGGGCTAACAGTGATGTTTGCATATTTATGAGGTTAATTATTTAACAAGCATGCAACCTGTTTTTGCTTTTAATAATTGCCTTATGTTGTCTGAAACATACAGCATAACCATTTACATTATAAGACCCACTAAGGTGCGTTAATGTCATTTTCACTAAAACAGGAAATTAGGATGGGACATATTAAGTGTCTCCTCCCTCTTTTTATAATAGCCAATGCTTATTCCCTCAAATTTAGTGTGCACACTTCTGAGACTGTATCTGTTAAACTTGTGCTTTCTAAACAGTTTTCCCTATTATGACAAAGTTTCTTTGGAGGAGTCATGTGGTCGTGGGCTTTCTCTAACACACTCAAGGACATTTCTCCCATGAGCACATTAATCATTCCCCAATTAGTACTGAGGTTTGAAGGAGGGGGTTTGTTATGACAAAATTCTCAGGTGAATGGCGCGCCGGAGCGTCCTCATCCTCTGTGACACCTGTCTGGGCTCTGGCAATGATTGATTTGGACAGTTTTATTGAGGAACAATTTTCTCTTAGATTAATTGTGGGCCGTTTGCTTTGAGTTTTTGGTTTAAACCCGAATTCTCAAGAAATAATAGATAGTTAAAAATAACACTTGTGCACATACTTTTATTATGTTTCTCTTAGTGGCATGAAGCGTGTTTATTCAAACTGGGAATACACAAAAAGTGCGCCAATGTTGATGTTGTGTTCGATAAACTCAGTCAGCAAGCGTGCAGTGCACCACAACAAAACTGTTGTATACCGGTGACTCATCTTAATTTCTGATTGGTCATTACATTCATGCGCTGTCTGTGATTGGTTGTAATGCTCAACGACAACGCTGCAAATAAAACACGGAAAAGAAATCTGATGCACCGCAATCAGATATAAATGTAATGCTGTAATGCATCTTCAAATTTCATTTTAATTGTGACAGCTGTGATACGTTTAGTTTTATTGCATGGCTATTTGTGCCTTAGCTTTTATCTTGAATTTTGAGGGCATTCCGTTAATCTCGGTGGCATTTTTTGTGGCATTTACGACTCATTGACTCAAGTATCATTGATGAAAACCAGATTGGCATGATTCCCAATGTTTATCTGGGAATCTACCATTTGAGAAAACCGTAAAAGGGTTAAATGACGGGAGAGCTGCTTATACAGTACATTCTCTCAAATGTTATTTGGTCTAATTCCATTTCATTGTCCCCATTTACCCTTCCTGCATGAGAGCTCCCCCACTGCCCTTTTATGCCCAGACAGACTGCTTCTGGTAAGCATCCATTCAATGCCATAAATCCCCAACTGTTTTCTGAAGTGCCACGCACAAGCTTATTTAGGAGATTCAGTTTGATTTTGTTTCCTGGATCTCGAATAATTTATCACACTGGGCTGCATTAAGCTTGACCAAAAAAAAATGAAATGAGATGAGCGGACACCTTATGGTGCCTGCAAACATTTGTCTTCATCGGGCGTGTTTAGAAGCGTCGGTATCTTGCTGAGTTGAGCTGTTTTTTTTTTTTACAGAGAGCTTATCGTGTGACCACAGGACGAGTTTATACAGAGGCATGATGGCATTGGGCGGCCTTTGGCTATATAGTTTTACTTTGATGGATTATTTTAGATGTGCTGAGTGCTGCAGATTTTTTTGTTTTAACAAAGAATGCTAAAAGCTTTCGGTAATACTCTAATTAAATTCAAAAGTAATGCTCGTACGCCAAAGGTTTGTGCAGCGTAGTAAACAGCCTGTTTATTAACTACGGGAGTCAACCTGATAGAGAACAAAAAGAACGGTCTGTAGTGTAAAAGCAAATGCCTGTTTCATGCAACAGTCAATCCAGCGAAGAGAGACATGCATTGCAATTAGGGTGCCATTGTCAGATTTCTGCCTGGTTACTTGTCATTTTGCCGAGGCTTTTATCCTAAATGACGTACAATGCACAGGCTTAATTGCAGGAATGCTTTTGAAGGAATTGAGATCCTTACAGCTTGTCTCATCCAACACATACAGTATATCACGAGATGTTTAACTATTGGGCAACCACTTTGTGAAGGAGCTTTTAGTGAATGACTAAATGGTCAATTTTACTTTAAAATGATTTTGAATGGTCATTTCAAACCTGAATGACATTCTTTCTTCTGCAGAAAACAAAAGAAGATATTTTGAAGAATGTTGGTAACCGAAAAACATCAGTACCCATTTACTTGCATTGATTTGTGTCTATACAATAGAAGTGAATGGGTACTGCAACTATTCGGTTACCAACAACCTTGCCAGTTCTATGAATTATAACAATAACATTAAGCTGTCTTCTGTTCTTCCTTCCCTTTGTGATTGAATAATTCATGAATGAAGAATCTGGCGTCGAAACAGTTCACTGAAAAGAATTATAGATTATAGTGTTCAAAACTGTTGTTGTTTTTATTAAATAGTATTTCCGAAGGCTCAAAACTGTTGCTAGCTCACAACCGTGCTCTCCTACCCTGATAGAGCCGTCAGCATAATCTTAAAGCCGCAACAACAAAATCATTAATGCCTTTAAATTCTCTCCTTGCTCTGAAATGCATCTTTGGAGTTTAAATTCTCTGAAGCGGCGAGTGGAGGCGAGGATGGAGGCATTGACTCTGGGTTTTTTTCGTGACAGGTTCTGTCTGAATCTATGACCTATAGGGCATACCCATCTCTTTAATGAATCAGCCTGGGCTCTGAGCGTGGCCTGAATCAGCAGCAGCTCTGCTTCTAATTTTAGGCGCTGCCCACAGAGTCAAGTGTGATGTTTTAGGATCACTAGTAAGTGACAAGGTGCAACAGACCAATAAGATACACCTGTCAGCAGGCAGGTAGAAGGAATCCACCTCTCTGCCTATGCCTGTTTTTCATGCTTCCTTTGCTCACACATAGACCAAAGCACACACACACCAAACATCATGTTGCTTGGTATGACAAAACTTTTAATGAAATTTCAGAGCAAGCCTATTAAGAGCTTATAGCTTCTAAATAAATAAAACACATTTATTTGGGTGATTACTATAATTGTTTTATGTTTGCGCTCATTACTAACATTCAAAACGTGTTTCAATACAAGTCATTCTAAAGCGTAGTTGGATGTTTTGTTTGCAATAAATGAAATTCTGTTTAGTCATTTGGTCCTAACTCAGCTCACGGCTTTGTTAATATGGTGATGGAGGAAGTCCTCTTTAATGTACGGTTAAATGCAGCCTGCATTTGTTCACGACAATATACTCATAATCAACGATGAGCGTGCATCTAAGAGAGACTTTAGCGACGCATTAATGTCCCAGGCGCATCTGTCGAGGTAAACAGATGAGCTAATTATACTCATCAGGTCTGAGCTCTTTAATAAGCCGCACCTAAGTGCTGCTTACCGCCACATTAATGGTCAAATATGAGTTTTGGCAATAGCAAAAGTACCTGATGGAGATCCACGGGTGAGCATTGAAAGAGCTTTCTAAAATTAGACTGGTACAGTGGTACAGGTCACGTAGTCTTTTAAAATGTTCCCAGTTATGCAAAGAAGAGTCATCAAAGTAGGCATACATATTGTATGAATACTGATATGACTGATCAAAGCACAGGGGATAGACATACTAGCGTCATCATGGATGTGACATTTTTAGTCAAAACTTGAAATACAACAATCTATCACACTGCACTAATACAACAATCTATCTACTACCACTGGATATCATCCAATGCACATCCATGACATTTGCGTATCCAGCTTGTGTATAATCTGCTGCACCTTCACATATTATTGTGTGTACTGTATATATGTGTACATAATGTAGAATGTGTACATACGGTGTATAATGTGTATTGATAACTGTAAGTATGTCTAACAGTACACTGTGTGTGCTGAGTATATGTATGTGTATATTGCACATTGTCATCTGTATAAGTCTGTAAGTATATAAATGGTACTGTCTATATGTACATTGTTTCTGCACTTTCTAAAGCACGCTCTCAAGAATTTCACTCACCAAGGCACTTGTGCTGTGGTGGTGTGACAATAAAAGTGATTTGTGATTTGATTTGAAATATAAATTCTCAGAGAATGTACTTATTACCAATTTACTGAATCATCTGTTTATATTTTACTAAACCCCTGTTGATAGAGTCTATGCACCAGTTTACTCTTTTAAAAGAGAGAAATATTCACACGTTATGGATGTGACAAAAAAGGAGGCACATTTCTGAGAGACACACTTTGTAGAATTTCTGTGAATTAAAATGTATAAAAAATATATAAGGAATATGGAATGTTCTGTTATGGATGTGACAATTAACATACCTCACTATAAAAAAACTATGCTTTAAAAACAACAACAAACAAAAATGTTAAAAGAACTTTAAGATGCTTGAAGAGATTTTTTTATTTTAACATTTGCGTGGAATTGCCCGGCTGTTATTAAAACACATTTTGGATGACCTTAAATCGTATCTAAATCCTAACTGAGTTTAACAGACGTGTTAGCAGTTTTTATTGTTTTGAATCATTCCACAAACACACACACGAAACAGCGCACATGATGCTGTGTACTGTTGCTTTAAGCCTTACCGCCCTCTAAAGAGAACACACATGCTATAAGGGAGAAAGATTCATTAGCCTCAAATGGGGGTACCTGCAGTTAGCCAAGCAAAGTCAAGCCAACGCTCACGTCCTGCCAGACTTTAAATGCGGCCCACATGCTTCTGTGAGCAAACATTAAGCCTCGGTACTAATGGGCATCAGCCCAACCATCACTATTACAAAGTCCATTAAGGCTTTGGAGGGTGGAAATAAATAATCGCATCAAAACTTATTAATGTTTTATAAGTTGCGCTGAGGGCGAGGTGAGTCACATCTGTCGGGTCAAAAAAAGGAAAAGAGACGCGTTATGTTCGGTCATAATCACATTTAATGTTTCTTAACTGTGCTATCTTAGTGGGTGATGGGGTAAAACGGTACTGGTGCCCATTTTGGCTTTTTTTAGGCCAGTAAAAGAGTAAAAACATATTTTTTAGGAGTGAAAAATAACTATTAGCCAAAGAAGGAAGCATTCCTGAAGTGAAAGAAATCATCTCTAGCCAATTTTGAGAGTGCACTACTGACATAGCTTATTAAAACATTAATTATTTAACTTACGTTTTAATTTTCTTCTGTAAAATTTGATTTGCCGTGGTGAAGTCCACATTTAGAAAAACATATGGCTGTTCTTTGCAGCCAGGATTTTAGGGGAGCCTATATTAGTTTGTCTTAATGCAGGGATACAAACGTGACCCTTTATTGGCAAGAACAATGGAGATTATTCACAGCATTCATTTAATGTCTTTCATAGATTCTGGTTTCTGTCATGTTTAATTATATACAGTACTGCTTTTAGCCTACAGCCTTCTGCAAAGTTTACTGGCCTATTATTGTATATTTTGTATATGTGTATGTTTCAATGCATTTACTTACATTTTCATAATTACTATACATCTTTTTTGCCAACTTTCTTGGTTTCCAAAAAACAGCAAAGTTTACATTCACTCTTCTTAAAGTGTTAATTCTGTCATCATTTACTCACCCTCTTGTCATTTCAAACCTGTTTGACTTGTTTTCTTCTGCACAACACAGAAGAAGATATTTTGAAGAATGTTGGTAACCGAACAAAGGCGGTACCCATTCACTTCTGTTGTATGGATACAAAATCAATGCAAGTGACAGCGCCGTTGTTTGGCTACCAACATGTTGCCCAAGAGGCAATGCTTTTCCCTACAAACCATTGCCTCTGGCTGATCCCATTTCTTAATATTTGGACAAACAGGTTGTCTTAGTTTGTGACATTGGTTGAGCCAGAAGTTGATGAGAATTCTCTGAAATTGCCACAGAAATTGCCACAGAGTTTGCATTTCTCAGGAAATCTGACTGGCTTACTTATTTATATATTACTTATAGTTATAATATAATCTCTGCACTTTCAAATAGACCATTTCATGGTTTTTATTTATTTTAGAATCTCTTTTTATGTTATAGCATTTCCAATATTTATGTCTCTCTTGGAAGCTTTATTACATGCAAAATGAATGAGAAAAATCATGTTGCATGAGTTATCATGATGCACAGATAGACGTCCCTCTGCAGGGAGTTGTTTATTAAACTCTGCCTAATAGTCAGCCAATCATCCAGGCGTGATGATGGTTTTTTTCCAGAATGTGGTGGATATGGTTTGATAGCCTTTTTTTAGATGGTGTGGCTTTACACACTATATCACATTGTATTGATTACGGATGAAGTAAACTTGTTTCCGTTCTATATGTTGGATGTAAATCCCTAGAAAGATGAAGCAGAAGAAAATTAAGAGGAAAAACAAGGCACAGGGTCTCGGGGCACTGAAGCAGCACATTACGTTCTTTAGTTTTTGTGTCTGACGGAAAACTCAAAATGAATAATTTCAAATGCAGCCTCCTGCTACCTCCAGGCCTAAATGTCAAATGGCGTGTTTGTCCGGCAGAGTGAGGTTGTTCTGTGGGGATTTCAAGTCCATAACGTCAACTGGAATCAGTCTTATGCAACACTCGTATTTGAGTGCCAGAGAAGGTAGAGAAGTTCTGCGCCTTGATGCATTGTGGGGGATTTTTAGGATTTTGTTTCCATCAACCATCCTCTTAGCACAACTCCGTGTCTCTTTCGTTTCATTTCTCATCTCCCTAACTATACTTTCATGCTGTAACCAGGACTGACTGGGTCTGCCTCAGGCCTTTGACAATTGGCAATTGAACTGTGCACAATTTTTGTTATTGGTCCATTTTTTTGTCAAAGCAAATGATACACGTTTGAAGCATAATATTTATCCTAAATTGCTACGCAGCTTACCTGCAACATTATAACATTTTTAAAAACAGTACCTCAAAAATGTTTATAAATTCATATTCGATTCACATGCGATTTTCCTGCTTTCAGAATTGAGGCTTTTGATATCCGGCAGTCGCTGTAGATCAGCGCTGAGGTTTTGCTTGCCAGAGTCGTGATACCAGGAGACAGTAGCAAGATTAGAATATGACATTGTTTATTTATCATTTTAAAAACTGGCATGTCTCATGAATTATCTCGGGAGGCCTGGCAGACTTTCCTTATGGTGGGCGCAATTACACAAGTGCACGTAAGACACAAGTGCATGTAAGCAGGAATGAGTCAGTGATTATGCAGGATTATTTACAGCGAGGTGTTGATGCTATTTTTACAGGAGATGTTTTACACTTTTTTGTAAATGTCTGTGGTCAATATAAAATCACCAGTGGTGGCCTTTTGAACACAGTGTGATTCTTTGCTGAAAAGATGTCTTGCTGATCACAGGCTTCAGCTGAAAGGGTTTCAAGAATGTTTAAAACAGAGCCAGAATGAGAAGAACATTGAGATACACGACTGAAGGCTTTTAATCCTTTTAAACCCTTATGAAAATTAACCATGTGTTTTTTGTGGTACAAGTGTAGTAACCATGGTTTTTTGGTGCATTGATTACTTAGGGCAAAACCATGGTTTTACTACAGTAACCATCGTTTACTATGGTTTTTACAAAAAACATAGTTTTCAAAACCATGGTTATTTTGTGATAACCATTGTTTTACTACAGTAACCATGGTTTTTTGGTTTTAACTGTAGTAAAACCATGGTCAATTTTCGTAAGGGAATAAAATGGGAGACAAATAAGATGGAGAGAAAGCCTAAGATGATTAGTAGATTAAACTAAAACTTAAAATCAAATTAATTTTCTTGTTATTTACTTTAACCGTGTTATTCCAAACTCATATGCTGTTATTTCGATTTTGAACACTGATCTGATGAATCGTCAAGCAGTTATTTTTCATATCATGACAGTTCATAGTGACCAAGTCTGTTAAGCTCCAAAAGAAGCTATTCAGTGGCCCCAATTGTAGTTTTTTAAATTGTGTCTTTCAACACATCATGATAGGTTACGTCAGTGACATCATCAAACACTGGCTGTCCTATGTCTTATAACCTTTATGTCATTGCCATGTGTGATTCATTCTAATTTCTAGTATTCCACTAGGAAATAAATAAACGTAGGTTTGGAACAACATGAGGCTGAGTAAATAATGATGGAATTTGCATTTCGAGTGAGCTATTGTCTGTCACAATGGAAGACGGGTCTCTATCACAGCACTCAGTGACATTACACCTCATATCATCCTGCAATAGGATTGGAGCTTTTCAAAGTTAATGTCACACCAGAGATGATAGAGATAGGGAATGACATGCATTTAAAAGAGATACGGACAGCGAGAATCCTCTTGACATCTCAAGAGCAAACGTGATCATGTCACAGTCGTATTTTGGGTAGATACTTTGAGCATTTGGCGCTGCCACTTGAAACTTTGGCTGCCATCTGTTACAGTTTTTTTAAGGTGGAAATGAAATTTTGTATAATAGGACCATTTAAAATACATTTTGTAAAGAGTCTAATATACAGTATATATAGTATATTGTTGTTTTATTATATTGTATCATATAATATTATATCATATCATATTTATATTTATATTTAAACTATTAACTCTCTGCATCAGGTCATAAATCACTATTCAGCTTTTCTTCTTTACATTTGACACATTAGCTTTTATAGTTTTATGCATTATTGCTTTGAAAACCGGAAAGACCGTAACTTAACCCATGATCCACGTGTGTGTATGTTTGAAGCGTGTGAAGATTGTGTGTGTCTCCAGACAGCAGTTATTGATGTCTCTTCACTACTTGTAATGTCACTGTCTTCTGCCATTGATTAGAGAGATGGCAGTGCTAATCTGTGTTCTAACACCGCTGTGTTTACACAAGCCTTTAGTGACTTGAAATCAAACAAAACAGGATTTATCTTTTCACTCTTTTCTTCTATGTGTCTTCAGTCTGATTGAGACATTTATCGATCATTCAAAAACTTCTCATTGTCTTCTGTTCTTTTCACACACAGCCATCTTTTCTCATTGGCTCTGCATCATTTCTGCCTTTTGTAATAGTTGTTTTGTTCATGTTTTTCTGTCTCGGTCTCTGTTCGCTTTATTTATTATTGATGTTTTCTGTGTCTCTTGACTTTATTCATTAAAACTGTCATTAGATCATGATTGTGATGATGAAACTGTAGACTTATGTTACATTACATTATATTTCTGTAATGGTTAATCCACCATTATGTTTAGTTAGTTCTTAATTCTCTCTCTCTCTCTTTCTTTTTTTTAAAGGGGTCATATGGTGAAGTACGTGTTTTTCTGTGTTTTTGGTGTGTTATAAGTTGCCCATGCATGTATTAGACACGTAAAATTGCACAAATGAAAGTGTGGGAACAAAAGATGCATTCTATCTAAAAGCGAATGCTCAGACTTGCCTGAAATTCCTCGTGTTATCACACCCCTGCGAATCTATGTAACTTCGTAACATGATTTGACTAAGACCGCCCAAATCTACACGTAGTTAAGGTGGGCGTAATTGTAAATCTCATTGTATCGTCTGTCAGTACAATTGCTTTGGAACCTGATGTTCCGTATATGGTAAGAGGCGTTACATTTCCATCACACGCTTGCAGTATTCGACCAATCACTACGCACTGGTGAACTGGCCAATCATAGCACACCTCGCTTTTCAGAGCGATGAGCTTTGTAAAAAATCAGCGCATTTCAGAGAGGCGGGGCAAAGAGGAGATACAAACATACACGGTATGTGGAAAATACAACGTTTTTTAAACTTTAAATGGTGTATACACATTGCGTTACATCTAAAACAAACAATAATATTCATTTTAGCCGTGTCATATGACTCCTTTAAAGATTTTTTTTGGCGTTTTTTGCCTTTATTTATAGTACAGTAACGATGAGAGGACAGGAAACGAAGTGGGTGGGGGGTGGGGGGTGGGATCGGGAAAGGACCACGAGCCGGGACTCGAACTCCGGTCGCCCGGAGCGCAACAGCACCATATGTCGGAGCACTAACCACAAGGCTATCAGCTTACATTTACATTTACATGTATGCATTGGGCAGACAAGCGACTTACATTGCATTATCCTATACATTTATACATAGGTATGTGCAATCCCCTGGGATCGAACCCACAACCTTGCGTTGTTAACGCAATGCTCTTACCACTGAGCTTCTTTTGAGAGATGTTTCCTTCCATTCACAGCTTTAAGATATTGTATGGGCCTTATTGTCCTTGTTTAATAGCTAAATGAGTACATAATACATTGATATAATAAACCAGAAAAAGCTTTATACTCCCAACATGCTTTATGAATAGATTCCGAATGAACTGAAACTTCAGAGAGAATTTTTGGATTTATCACATGATGTGGGAAATTATTAAATGGGGTTCGATTTTGGCATCGGTGTGGATTTAACATGGAGTAATGATATACTGAGTTATGAAGAGGTTTTTACAGGGAGTCTGCTCAGCTGATCTTTCCACAGGACTGTCCCGTCACCACAGAAACTGCCAGACGACCAATTAAAAATTCCAGCCATGCTCGTCTATCAATGAAAATTAACAACATAATCAACCACAGTGTGGCGATTTACAAAAACAGACACGCAAACTCCAAACAAACAAGTGCAGTCAGTCAACAACGTTCAGTAGTTTTCACTTTAAGGGAAAGGTCAACAACAAATCAAAATTCTGTCACCATTTATTCACTCTTAATTCAAAGCCTATATCAATTTCTTTCTTCTGTCGAACTTCAATGGTATGAATTCGTGTTCATATAATAAAGGTCGATGGGTAACAATATTGTTCGGTTACCAACATTCTTCAAAAAGGGTGAGATGAAAGAATTTTCATTTTGGTTGATCTATCCCTTTAGATGCAGACAACAACATTCAGTCATTTTACAAGGACGGTCACTGTTGTGCAGCTGAAACACTTTTGCACTTTGTTCTTGTGGGACGCTGTAGCATCATTGATTGCTGGAGAGAAAACTCAAGTGGAGGTAGTTAGGTAGTTGTCCTGTTGCTTCCACTGTGAGGTGTATTGGGAGTTTTCCGAAGAGTGCGGTCGGATTAAGCGTCTCGCTTAAGTGCCTGCTTCAGTTCTTCAGTTCCTCAGAAGAACAGCATTCAGCTGCCTTTCTCTTTGAAAATTCTTATAAAAAGTTAACTTTTTGAACTGTAATTAGTTTGAAAAGCGACATTTTTCATTATTAGAAGTGTGATCCAGACAGTATATCTGTTTACCGGAAAAAGAAAACAGACAGATATCGGGGCAGAGGCAAAACTTCAATAACTCATTTTTAATGTAACACTTCTGGGACAAGAGCCTCATATTTTTCAAGGCTACTTCACAGCCTGTTGTAATTCAGAGCATCAAACCTGAAATAGCTTTTCTGCGCATAATTGCAGGTGCTGTGCATTACGTATTAATGAAGGACACAGGACGGGCCGGGCCAAATGAATAACTCACACTGACAAAGTCAGGAAGGACTTAGTGCAAGGCTGTCTGCTTGAGGGAGGCTCTCGTTCCAGCCTGTACTGCGTGTCCTTTGTTGGCACCGGGTTGTAGCATGTAGAAGAAAGGGGGTGCTAGAAAAATGTGTTTGGTGTGCATAATAGAGAATAATTCAGCGAATTAGCTTTTCCTCCCTCCCTTTTGCCTCCCCCTTCTCATCCCCCCTTCTTCATCCTCTTTTGAACAGAGAACAAGGTGATTCTATTCATCCGTTGAGGTAAATGGGACCTCAAGTCGTAAATTAACTTGTTTCACAAACTCTAGAAAATTATAGCCAACCTACAGGGGAAAAAAACATAATAATATGAATAACTGGAACTTTTATGAACATCATAGGTTTGAACAAATTACAGCACTCGTCTATTCACAAATGACAAGCATAATCTAATTCTTTAATTCTGCTGTAATTTGAAGCTGTTGTTTGGGTGCTGATCATGGATCGTTCTTTATTGTTCAGAATTATATTGCTTATACACTGTAACAAAAGATAAATGGAGATGAATGTTCTTTCAAATGATCACAAAAAACAATAAAGAGAGAGCACGTCCTGTGCTTGACCTTATCCTTTTGTCCTTACAAATGAGCGATACATCAGAATCAGAATCAGAAAGAGCTTTATTGCCAAGTATGTTTGCACATACAAGGAATTTGTTTTGGTGACAGGAGCATCCAGTACACAGAAACAGCAACAACAGTACACAGAGACCATAACACAATACATGAGACATGATGCAGACATGGGAACATTTCTATATCTGTCTCTGTTTTATTGTTCCAGCATCTTAAAAGTCAGCATTTTAAGGCATTACAGTAATTGCTCGAAGCTGACGCAAAGGCTGTTCCAAAAAAAGTCGGCATCCTGCATGATCTGTGCTGTCTCAAACCTTATTTTAGTCAGGTTCTAAAGGGCAGTTTTGTGTATCTTTTGCGGTAAAGGGCGATCCCATAATGGATTGCATCAATGGAAAGAAAAACCATTTAAGAAATCAAGATTGTAAGTGTTGAATAATCATATTCCATTTGTTGCAATTCACGTGTTGCATATTGTATATTACTTGTATTAAATGTTCGCTAACTTGCTCAATAGAAAAGTCCATTTGGACATGTCAAATCAAATGAGGGCAATACATCTTAAACCACCTTCTAGGAATTAGATCTTTATGTAACGTGTCTTTAAGGTCACTTGTTTTTTTCATGATTGTAGGGAGTTTAAATGCCCTCATTTGATTTGACATGTCCAAATGGATTTTTCTATTGAGCAAGTTAGCGAACATTTCTTAAATCATTTTTGATGCTTTGAATGGCATTCAGACACACATAATGATTCAAATCCTAAACCCTGCTCATTTCGCAACAGAAATAGTTTATTTTGGAACCAATAAAATGCTAATTATAGGCTTTTGCGTAAACAGATGAGGGATGATTTTTCTATCAGGGCACATGCCAATTCCAGCAGGATTATGGGATTTTGTAGGGGTTGATGTTTTGGTCTGGTAATCTTTTAAGCTCCGGTGGTCATGCCATCTTCCGCACATGCAAACACACGCATTCACATCCACACACACTGGGTTATCATTCTCTTTCCAAACTCAGTCTTGAACTGCAAATATAGACTGATGGGCGTAACAGACAAAGTTTCCTTATCGGCAAACAGCACCCTGCTGTCCGCAACACCTTCTCCTTCTCTGTTTCCTGAAAGACCAATAAAAACATCTGTCTGTCTGTGTGAAATCACCCTGACACCGCCATTTATGTCATTTCTGTAAAGGGAATTAAACGTCATTCGTCTGTTTATTTTGCCCTCTCTATTGCCGTATCGTGAACGTTGTGGCGCGGGGGCTTCTGAAAACAATGACAGACCCACTCTAATTTAGATGGTTTTGTGTAATCCCTAATTGTGAATTATTCCTGCCGCCCGATTCGAGCTCTCTTATCTGCCTTGTCGTTTCAAAATAAAGCAGAGATAAATTTCTTAATCCTGTCAGGTGATAAAGGTCTCAAATCTGCACGGCAGAGACATTTTAAAGGCATTCTATCAATGACGCAGAGACAAACAATAGTCAAATCCCAGAATCAGATTAAAGGCAAAGAATGCTGCAGTTTAACCTCAGTGTAAACCAAGGTTCTATAATTGAGTATTAGTCCATAATACAGCATAATCTGCATTAAAAATGCATACAGTTTGTGGAGAGAGAGAGAGAGAGAGAGAGAGAGAGAGAGAGAGAGGGGTAACCACATTATTCCATTAAGTTCTAATCTAATTCTAGTCAAACTTTAGTGAAGGTGGCACAAACGGGCATCGGAGAGGGAACTGAGTAAACAGACCTCGGTGATGGGGGCCCAGGAGTGAACGGACGGAGGTGGACCCTCGTGGGGAAGTTCTATTGCGAATAGGTGGTGGATCCCAGAAACTTTAGCGGCACCCCTGGGCACAAACTGAAATATCTTCCTTTTCTAAGTTTTTTAGTTGTCATCACTAGGAAGTTTCAAAATGTATCGATGTAGCATTCATGGACCAGCGAACAGAAACTGCTTGAGAATTTCCACCTCAGATGCTTTAATGGCCTTTCTCACATGGCCCAGGTTTGCTATCCTGTGTTCTACTGTGCTCTGCAGCCTTGCACGTTTCTCTCGCTCTAAAGAAGTTTGTGGATGTTGTCAGATTGATTGATGGGGTTGCTGCTGTGTTTCTGCATTGTCTTTCAACTCATTTTTGACAATGTTACATAGGAAGCTAAAGTATTCTGTTCCTCCACCTGCAATACAGTGCTTTTCTTTCTTACCCTTATCACTACCCGTATCTTGGATCCCCCTCTCTCTCTCTCTCCCTCTGTGATGTGTATCAGCAGATCAGCTCTATTAAACATCTGTCATGTATTTCACACCTGTATTCCTCCATAGCTCCATTACATTCCCAGATCATTTAAGGATAAAAAAGCTCTATTTGCATAGTTATTGACAGATAAGAAAGCTTGACAACCACACAGACACGTTTGTCTGCCGGATCAGAATCATATTACTTTCTTTGAAACATTATCTTGTGTATTTGCATGTGTTATGTAAGGGATAATGTACAGGCAGCCGGTTGTTATCGCAGAAATGAGCACCGACAGTGTGATCAGGTTGATGTGTGATCTTGTATCACACTGAAGGGGCTTATTTCGCGATAACAGCCGGCTGCTTGTACATTATCCCGCTTATTACACGGCTGCTTGCCACATGAGAAAAAAACTGGACATAAAATGTGAATTTGAAATATTTTATTAGCTCATTTTTACCGAATGCTGACCTTCCGCGAGGAAAAGCTGTTTAGTTTCGGTTTTAAAGTAAGAAACGACATTCAAACGTCACGAACAGGCAAATTGGTTTAACCATTTGTAAATATAATGTCATATACTGTATGTTATTAAAAGGCATATTTAGAATTATTGTTTGTGTAATATTAAACTGCCCCTCTCAAAATGATTTGCAGCATCCGGGTTACAGGGTGTTATTAGTTTTGAGCAGTTGTTATTTGAAAAGAACAACCCTTGGAATGTCGCGACTGGCCAATCAGAATCAAGCATTCGTAATAAATGGTGTTATATTGTTGACTTCAACGAAATCACCTGATTTTCATATAAATCTAATATAAGATCATAAAATACTACAGGCTATTATGAGAGTTGATTATGCGTTTTAGGGCATTTTATACCTCATCAAATTATAGGTGGATGGGTTCAGTGGAATAACAATCTGAATTGTGGATTTGAGGATTGTCTCTGGTGACCCAAAACAAGTTTCTTGGGGTAAAGTCTTTAGTTTATTTGCTGTAAAAATCTTTGAATGTCTTCTTATTTCAGGGGAATTTATAATCCATTGATCTAACTGTTCTTTAAAACAGTTGCGCACATCCAATCTGAATCCAGGCTTTGCTCAAATTGAACGAGCACAGGGACTCTCTGGGGGCAGATGGACAAACGGCTATTGTGTGCAATTTACTGCGTTATTATTTTTCACTTGGAATATTATTAAGACTCCATTAGCTGCTCTCTATACTGTGAGCTCGGTGCATTTTTAATGCTGTTTTTGTGTTATTAAAAATATATTTTCTTACAGTAAAAATGTTTCTGCTGCACAGAAAAAATAATCACTGTGCCCCTTTTTTGGATCTATGCCAAAATATTTATTACAATGCAAATAAAAACAAAATGCTCTAACTAATTAGGATTTGTATAAAGATAAAAAAGATCTATATGAAAAATAAATTTCATTTTTGCGTCTTGTGCGTGAATTTTTCAAATTTGAGATTGCATCATCTGAAAGCTGAATAAATAAGATTCCAAACCATTTTTCTATGCCACAATGTCCTTTTTATACTCGTTGCCAAGTATGCGGCTTGGAAAAGCCTTGGATTTGAAATTCACTTTTGAAACTCAGGGTTACTTTATGTATTATAGAGTATGTTTTCCAATCTGCAGCTCTGAGGTGGCAACATCTACGTATGTCATACCTTATAAATTATTCATGTCCAATTTAACAAGATTTCTTTGAGGAATGTACCAGCTATGTTAAACAAAGGCGATAAATTACCAGCATATTGTGAGAAAATCACATTTGTCCTCTAAAATCTGGATGTGTTTTGCTACCTATTTTTATTGTATTACCCCAAGACTTTCTGTATCAATTACTGCTGGATAACTAAAATTGAGCATTAGTTTCATAAGAAACAATATGGTTAGTACACCCAAATACAAAAATGTTATTAGTATGCTGTAAAAGTCATATACAGTATACCTTTATATTATATTTATATTATATATTTTAAATTCAGTATTCATTCATTGTAATTATATGGAAGATCAACCAGTATATTTTCGTGATCCAAAATCCTTTCCTTTAAAGTGATAGTTCACCCAAAAATGAAAATTTTGCAATCATTTTCTCACCCTCTTGTCATTTCAAACCTTTATGACTTTCTTTCTTCCGCAGAACACAAAAGAAGATATTTTGAAGAAAGTTGGTAACCGAACAGCACTGGCCCCCATTTACTTCTATTGTATGGACACAAAACCAATGCAAGTGAATGGGTGCCGGTTAACAACATTCTTCAAAATATCTTCTTTTGTGTTCTGCAGAAGAAAGAAAGTCATACAACTTTGAAATGACAAGAGGGTGAGTGAAAGATGACAGAAATTCAAAAAACACTTTAAGTAATACCTATGAGGACCCGCTACTGTAATTGTCTAACCTTGTTTTTCTCCCTGTTTCTTTCTTCTTTGTGTCATTTTCTTCAGCTTGTGAGCTCATGAATCAAGGGATCCTGGCACTGGTGTCGTCTACAGGCTGCGCGGCAGCCAACGCGCTGCAGTCTCTCACGGATGCCATGCACATTCCTCACCTGTTCATCCAGAGGAACGGAGACGGAACGCCGCGTGCCGAGTGTCAGCTCAATCCCAGCCCTGACGGAGAGCGCTACACGCTGGCCGCGCGCCCTCCCGTGCGTCTAAATGATGTGATGATCACACTCATCTCTGAGCTGCGCTGGCACAAGTTTATCGTCTTCTATGACAGCGAGTACGGTGAGTGGCACAGAGGTGTTGTGAACGAATGCAGACTCGCTGGGTGTGTTTTATTTCAAAGGAATCACATCACGTTTTCCTTGATCTTTAGAGATAAAAGAGTTTGATGTACTATGAAAGCATACTGCAACGTCCTCCCAGATCCAAAACATTCATTTCATTTATTGAAACAAAGCTGCAAAATAGCTTTCAACCTGCGTGTCATGATATTCCTTCCTAGGGATTTAAACTTTAGAAACAAGAAGCTGAAGTTTATTGTTATTATTCAATATTATCATGTAAAGGGAGCATTTTTATACTGAAGGTATGACAGGTACAAATGAGACATTTTGGTTAGAGATACAGTAGGTTGTAAAATGGTTGTGATAAAGTTCACTAGCATAACAAGTGAATATCCAGAAAATAATATAAAACAAAACAGCACTGACTGAACTGACACAACCCCTGCTGAACTTGGGACATTTTTAGGCGTCTCGTCTGCTCCCCTCCAGGCAGAGACAGAGGGGCCAGAGCTACACTGAAGTGAAGGGAGACAGTTCCGTGACCAAGACATAATTCATCTTGCATCTTAGTGCAA
The DNA here is from genome assembly GCF_024868665.1 of Triplophysa rosa. Taxonomy (NCBI): domain Eukaryota; kingdom Metazoa; phylum Chordata; class Actinopteri; order Cypriniformes; family Nemacheilidae; genus Triplophysa; species Triplophysa rosa. Next base: position 16,430,516 of record NC_079899.1, on the reverse strand, counting down.
CATTTCACGAGAACTTTTCAGACTAGAAAATAGATTTGGTCGTAAGCAATAAAAAAACAGAACCTTTCTAGAACAAAGGCAACAGCTTTCAGGCTCTTAAGTTTTGAAAATTTGATGCGAGCAGGTGAACTCTGCCTAGCTAAAAGGTAGACTTTGTCAGATGTTAACTAGTTCCGGCATTGTCTTCTTTTGAAAATGCATGAAACGTTCACGATGTAAAACAGACATGGATAACCTCCACATTCAATGGGAATCAGGTTTGGCTATCATAATCCAGAATTCTCTTTTATAGCTCAGCTTTAATGCTTAACAGCGATAGCTAGTCGCTTCAAGATAGGTACCATTTTTAAATTGATCTACCTAAATGATTTTTGACCTGATCCCTTTGTTGCCTTTTTGGAGTCAGACTGGTCATCGCTGTGTGAAATGCCATTGTATGGAAAGCAGAGACACTGAAATCCCTCCAAATGAATTTGATGTTCCACTGAAAAAATAACAGCATACAGGTTTGAAACAAAACAAAAGTTAGTAAATATGTACAGATTTAATTTTTGGATTAACTACAGTATTGCAGTAGAACTGTCCTGTCTTGTAGCACAGACCAAGATTTTCCATTTAAATTAAGCCCAAAACTTACTACTCATTTTAAAATGAACAGAGAAACACATATAATGCAATGTTAAAACAATATTAAATTATTAATTCCCTTAGTATAATTCATTCTGTTATTTGCCATTATTGCAATTGTTTAAATAATTATTATTCATTTTCATCAATTATATTTTCATTTGCTAGTTTATTTATTAAAAATCACATATTTGTTCAATGTTTATGTTAGACAGAATATGAAAGTAAATGATTTTTGACCAGCTTTCCAAACCTCTAATAACCAGCTTGGATCAGCTAAAGCAAAGAACAATGTTCCTTAACAAAGCAATTTGATTCAGGTGGGAACCCAAATTTTGTGTCCAAATCCTGACCTGTACCCTTAGGTTAATACCATCCCAGAACATTCAGTATTTGCTGATAATCACAGTTCTCTATTTCTAGTCCTGTCAGGCAATAAATTGCATTCATGGATTTGAATGACTCCTTTAGAATCTGCTGACGTGACTTTTTGTACCGCATTTGCTGTATACAGTGATAAGGGTTTTATTTATACAGCTGTAAACATACAGTAAAGCTTTAACTGTAATTTGGTTATGCAAGCAGAAGTGTCATGGCTCTTGTTCTCGGGTGTATTGTTCTGTGAAAACAACACAATAAACTTGGAGGTCATGTTGGAGAAGGTCAAACATAAAGCGCGCCCATAAAAATTCTTTGTACTTAATTCCGACACCAATTAACACTTAAACCATAACACCCTCCTCTTCAGTGCTGCAGGCTATAAAACAGGCACTTTTAACAAAGATTTCTTTGATTTATACAACTTCTTTCTCACATTCCAAAATGGCTTCTTATCTTTAAAATAGTCAGCCCAAAGTTTTCTCTTTGCTCTTGGCTCAGGTGAGGTAAACCTCTTTCTTAGCTAACGGGTGAATTAAAAAAATGTGGTCAAAAGGTGACTCACAGCCACAACTGGGCATTTCAGTCCCCCCCCAGTCACGACAAATCTCCCTTGTGGTTCATGAGGTTTACATCTATTTCAGAATAATAGAAGTGCACTGTGCTTTAAACGCCTCTGCCTTTGTGCACATGAGCTAATGCAGGATCTGCTGCTCAATTTGGCTGCAGGCGGGTTTAGACAATGGGCAGAGATGAGTCAGACCACAACACCCCTGGAGCAGACATAGGTTAACATCAGTGATGGGTGGCGGACTTTGAAATGAGGAGACAAAGTCCCCTTTTTGCATTTGGGTTTTTACAATCCAATGCAAAGTTACGGATATTTTACCCGCCTTTGGATTAAAGGCATATGGGAGATAGATGAACGACAATCTATCTACAAGCAATATTCAATTCAGTTCAATTCAAGTTTATTTCTATAGTGTATTGTATCAAATCAGCTGTACAGGTAAGGGTTAACCAAACATACAATAAACAAATACAAATTGAGTTGTGTCATAACAAGTAAATCAATGTCATTTTTATTCTATTAGTTTTGTTTTATTTATCAGATTATTTCCTCATCCTTTTTTGGCTTTTACGATGCACTGCACCCCTTGCCTACTCAGAGCAACCCCCCCCCCCCCCGGTTTCCCCCCCTTTATAGCCAATGTCCCAGAGGTCAGAGAAAAAGCCCAGGCCCTAAACATGATTGATGAGGGTTCAGAGCTATCAGTACTGAACATCACAGCCTCCTAAAAGAATACAGACGCTCTGGATGTGTTTCATGATATGAATGCTTTGAATGGATATGAACTTCTGGGAATGGTAAGAGGCTTCTGGGCGTTTTGACAAAGCCATTTCCTTATAAAATATGCCTACATTTTTTTTTAAAGATGTTGGTTTTAGGCTAGAGAAAAGACATTTGAAGAGAAACTGTAAATGATCTTATAATCTGGTATCATCCATGACAAAGAGAGAAGGTCATTTACTGGAGATAGTCTCAGTTCTTCTAACAGAGGTGCAGATTAAAAACCACAGGATACTCTATGTACTGTACTGTTAAGCATATTTCTCAAAGTAGAAAAACTGATCTTTTCCTAGAAAGTTATGTGTACTTAATTTAATACATTTTATTTCTAACTGGTTCAAACTTGCATTAAAACGTAATTGCTCACTGTGTACTAACAGGGCATAGCAGCTGGCATCGCCCTCACAAGGTCACATGCAGTGCATGCGTTCGCAATCAGTTGCGGAAGTAAGTGTGGTAGTTTTATAATTATCAGTTGTTACAGAGATCTCGAGGGTTTAATCTCAGTTGGATAAGTGAGTCTTTCTCACTTACCTCCTCTCATTTCTCACCCTTGAGCCTTCTGTAAACACCTCCCTCCCAATTTATAAGAACTGCACTAATAAGCTTGAAGCTGGTAAAAAAAGTCTAGAATTTAATTTATAGCGAGTAGCATGAATAAATGGGAAATAGAAACAAATCAAACTGAACTAACCTTACTTCACAAACCTTTACTTCATAACTTAATGGACACTATAAAATGAACTTTACTGACATGGTTTGTTAGGAAGAAGTACATGGTACTCATTTTCTTTTTCGGACAGTGTGTTTAAGGTTGGGCTGCCAACACAATGTAGACAAGAACTGTCAAACATTGCAAAAGCACTACAGCGTCTTTTGCTTCGGGAATAAAGAGCCTTGATTGATCACTCGTAGAATGTAAATGATTTTATATTGAAAAATGACATTAGAAATCGAAAGGAGTTCTTTTAACAACAAAAAGGAGACCTTTTCACAAAATGTCTCTAGAATAATTTATTTGAACAATTTATTAGCATGCCAAGTTCAGTCTTTGTTTAAGTTTGTTTTTTTCTCTGTCAACTCTTCTGCCATAAGTTCACAAACTTCAGTTTGGGAGTGTAATTTTCTTGGCCAGTAATGCTCTCTTGAGTTGCTTTATCATCATGTTTTTGTGTACGACCAACCTCTATAAAATACATCTATAAAGCATCTTACTGTTAGGGACTTTTCATGTTTTGTAATTTATTAACAATAATAAGTTAGCCCTCAGGCTTGTAAACGGTTGTTTAGTTATCAGTTGAATTGATGTTTCAGTTTTAGCTGAGCAGTCTCAGAGTTAACGAGAAACTTTTTTTGTACATAAAACTGATTAATGTCTAATGTCCTCACCACTGTGGAACTATAAAACTATTAATAGCATCTTTAAGCTAAAGCACCACCTGTTCTGAGAATTTCATTTGCTGCCTTGCCTGCGTACAGGCAATTTATCAGGGATGTATGAACGATGAGGAGAGGGAGGTGCACGTTACGCACCTTATTAGATTGGCTCATCAATATTAATTAAGATGTCATTTGTCTGCTGAGTAAGCCTTGCTTTTAGGCAGGTAAGTGGGTACTAGCCGTAGTACTTAACACTTCGCTTAACACTTAACACAAAGGGACCAACTGGCAGAGGCTTCTATTTGATCTTAAAATCATAGCTTTATGTGGGAGATTTTCTGGGCAGGTGTAATATGGGTTGGTGGGGAAATCTAGTCTAGGCCCGCTAGGTCAGATTAAATGATCAGTAAAACACACAATTTATACTGCAATGTAATCTATTCAAATATGCATTATTTCTTTAATGAGACAAGTGAAATATAAAGAGCAGACTTATTGATAGAGTTGTGCAAAAATGCTTTTTGTGTAAAATAATTAGTATTGTGTTGTTTAAAGACATGAATTTCAATTTCATTCATTTGCAGTATTCAAGACCTGAAAACATTGCATCTTTTTTGTTATTTAGGCCAGTTTGTTTTCTGCAAATAAATCAAAATAAAAAGCAGTACTTTCAGTTGGAATTTGTGAGAAATGTTGTCACTGGTCCACAGAATGAAACTTATTTTTTACAATAAACGTGGATTAGGAGCCATTTAAAAATCAATTATTGTTCATGAAACGTAAGACAAGCTAGCCTACACAAAAAACATGGTGTTTGGTGACATCGAAAACTGTGATGATTTATGATATTTAAATAACAACCGTTTTGTTTAGATTACATTTTATTTTAATATTATTTTAAATAATTTATCATGATTTTGACCATCACATGAATTATGAGGATTTATGAAAGCAATATGTTTTGATTTTGAGTGATCTGGATGTGATGGGTCCTCTGAACCCCTATGGTCTCTGCTGAAGCTGCAGTGGTTAATATTAAAGTGTCGCTCTCATGTCAGAACATTGGGTGTAATAATAAAGCTTGTGTCATAAGTTCCTGCTTTTGAACAAGAGGATGATGAACTATTTTAAATTGGCTTCTCAGGAACAGAAGAGCACATATATAACTGAGAGCGTGAAACATGTGGCCTTGTTTCAGATTCAGACCGTGTCTCTGGTAGCTCATGTCAGGGACGATTAAATGAGCAACAGTCTCTTTGATCCCGTGTAGATTTTGAAACGCCGTCACGTGGAACCAATCAACAGTGTGTCAAGCCATCCCTCTCTTATTTAATAGAAGATGAGTATTCTGTCTAAGTCTTTCCAGGAAGAACGCTCCCTGGTCTGCATGAGCAATACTCCCACCCCGGCCCCCTGGCTCTCTGTACGACAGGGCAGTGGGTTGAGATGCAAGCACAGAATCATAAAAAGAACATACACATGAAATTATTTTACCATCTCCTAGCAACAATCTAGATGCTTTTGTAGTGGATGAAACGATGAGCTTTCATAACTCCTAACTCTTTGTAGAACCAATTAAAAAGATCTTTGGAAAGGGTTTGACGGTGACCCCTAATGCAAAGAGGAAGCCGCCTGTGATCTTTAATCACAACGTGCTTTTCTGTAATGTAGATGCATTATGAAACACCAAGTTATATATGTATGTTATGAAATACTGCAGCTGTGTACTTGAGCCGTTTCCTTATATTCTGTTTATGATGTCATGTTACATGTTAAGATGTTTCTACAGTTGTTGTTTGATCTAGACTTGATTTATTTAAATCAAGCTGCTTTTATCCAATAATGGAAGCATATATAAGTGTGTGTTTGTATGTGTGTCTTAAAGGCTCGTACATCAGTAAAGAAGAATTATTGGATGTTCATGGATTTGACTAGTGTAAATCAGCATGCGGTTTATAAATGATCCATGGGTTATTGAACATGTTATTAAGCATTTACCAGCTTATTATTTTCTTTCCTGAAGAGAGAGAATAAATTTAAGGGCACAGTTTGGCAGTTTTAAAGTAAATTACCACATTTGATTAATCCCAGATTCATTTTCTGGAGTTAACCCATCAATTTATAGCACTGCCGAGTGACATACCATTACCTGCTGCTCGACTGCATAGCACTAAAGCTAAATCTGACTATGTTCTTCAGATCACGTTGTTAATATAGTGAGCACAGTTTAGTCCTGCACTGTCAAATATGTTTTCTGAAAGGAACTGGACATGATTTTATGCCAAAAAACCAACATTCCCTTTGCAACGTAATGCTCATCTCTTTATGGAACTACAGTAATACATTCTTCATTATACCCTGAGGAATTGAATCTGTTTGTTAGTCATTTATCCATCTAATGATTTGTTCATTTTCGACATGTTGTTCTTTCATCATGGATGAAACGGAAGTGTGTTTTTCTCAATCATTTTCAATAATGTTTTGTTTTCCATATTGCGCGTGTTTACCTGCGAAAATGCATCAAGATGACCTGTAGGCTTTTGGATTATTGAGAATAATGAGAATTTGAAAACAAAAAACAATATTGGCCTACTAACATCATTGCCAATAATGCTGAAAGGGTTTTCATTAGTGTATTGTAGACCCACTTGTATTTCATTTGTTTGCTAATGCGCTCTGCTTGGGCTTTCGTATCTGTTAAGTTGTTCGGAGAAAACAGTACAGGTCATTGAGGGGCAAGTAATCTCTTTTGAAGCGAGTGTTTTGATGGTAAGTTTTCAGTTGTCATGGAAACAGTTTGTAGCCTGTAGCATTCAGTCTGCTCGCAAGATGAGTTGCAGTCATGAATATCAAGCGCATATGGAGCCCCTTTAGTGACATGGGGTGGAAAAAATATGAGAGGGAAGAGAAAATATATTTTTAAAGGTTTTGCGTTATCTCGCAAAACTTTTGCGTTCTCTCGCAAAACTTTTGCGTTCTCTCGCAAACATATTTGCGTTATCTCGCAAAACATTCAAACGTCCTGTTGTCCGTACATTAACAATGGAGCGGTTCAGAGTAGATTCCCGGACCAATAACTCGTGAGCTAAACGTTGTTATAACACAAATAACACATAATTCCTTAGACAATGATCTACAACCTAGTCTTCCTCAAAACGAGAATATAAATTGATCTCTATATGAGCAGGCGACATGGACAAGTCCAAAGAAACCGTCTGCAAAGTGACTGTAAATCCGAAAAGCGTTACTACAAAAATAGTCATTAATAACTTAAATGTTACACACTGTGGTCTCACCAAATTCAGTTTACACATTAATGCTCTCCTGCTGAATTTAAACTGGTTTTAGTTATACTACAGTATGTAGCACTGAAGTTAATGACTATTTTTCATAGCCTAATGATCTTCGGGTTTTGCACTTTACAGACTATCCCTTCGGTCTTGTCTCAGTCGGCTCCCACCTGAGATCAATACAAGGCTCGATTTGTGGGAAATAAAGTTCAAATTCATTGTTTACGTTACATAGAATGAGGTGTCATTTGTGTTATAAGAACGTTTAGCTCACGAGTTATTGTTCCGGGAATCTGCGACTATAGACCAATGTTTATGTACGGAACTAGTCTGAAATTCTGCCAGCGGGACATTAAACATGAAGTGTTCAAAATGTTTTGCGAGATAACACAAATATGTTTGCGAGAGAACGCAAAAGTTTTGCGAGATAACGCAAAACCTTTAAAAAAATATTTTCTCTTCCCGCTCATATTTTTTCCACCCCATATCTCTAAAGGGGCTCCGTAAACCCATGCTCACACGTGCAAACAAACTTATAAAGTGTTTGATCATTCAATTTATTATCTCAGACTTTATGTGACCATATGTGATTTTGGAAAATGAAGTATTTATGTGTCTGTGTGATTGAATTAAAGAGAAACCGCGGGAAAAAGACAGTAATATACATTAGAATTTCACAGTACTTTATCAAATGAAAGGACAGTGGTTATGCGCTTTTCATTTTCACATAGAACTAGAAAAAATATTTTGCAAAATGTATATGAATCCAAACTGTTATACCGGTGCTATTTGCAAATTTATTGTAGTTCGCTTTTGGGATGATGCTAATAACAGGCAGACAAATTTACTGTAGCAGATTTGAGCTGAAACACAATTTTTATTTTGAGTTTCTACTGAAGTGTCTCATTAAAGGGATAGTTAACCAGAAATAAAGATTCTGTCATCATTTATTCACCCTCACTGTATGTGGATCAAAACCTGTATGACTCTTTCTTCTGTGAAACGCATAAGTAGATGTTTTGGGAAATGTCTCAGTAGTTTTTTGGCCTTAAAATGGAAGCCAATTGGGTTCAGTGTTTTTTAAAATATCTTATTTTTTGTTCTGCAGAAGAATGAATGTTACACAGGTTTGGAATGACAAAAGAATTTTCGTTTTTGGCTGAACTGTCCCCTACTGTTTAGCTGATACTATTCAAAAGTTTACATTTAAAATCCCAGTGACCCGGAAGTTGCGATCGTTGTTACAGTCCTTGCCTATTATGACACATTTCCGAGTGAAAAGGAATTAGTGGGCGCGGCTTGCGTTTTTCACTGCGAAATGATTGGATGTGTAAAAACAGCTGGTGCATTGATTTTGAAATGAAACTGGCAGCAGACTGACAGTTGAAGGGGAGGAGTTAACGGATGCTCCGGCCAATCTGTCCAATTTACGTCATTTGAGATGGATAGACATTTCCGACAAGTGCATTTTCAGATTTTAACTGAAGATTGTGAGGGTACATGAATTTTAAAAAGAAAATGACCCACATTGATAAGCTATTTACTATAAACGCTGAAATATTTCATGAAAAAATAAGAATTGTCATTTTTAATTTCACTGGGACTTTAAAAACATGAATTGACCAAGTGTAAAACAAAACTGTTTTAAAAAACAGTTTTGTATCCACAGTTTTTCTTTTTACATGAAAGTGGCTACTGTCTTTGAGCAACCTCTCCAGACTGATACTGAAAAGCTGTTTTAAATGTAGATTCTGCCCTGTTGTCAACTGAAGCAAAATTAGCTGTCAAAACACCGTGAAATCTGCAGATGGGCTAAACATTTTCTGCTCATGAGGAGTTTTATCAGACATGTACTGTTTAGTTCCTTTAAGTTGACAGGCCCTGGATACTGAAAAAATTATGAAAAAAGTATAAAAGAAAAAATATAAAGTTGTCTCTATGTATATAGCTGCTCGTAAACATAGATTGTCATTGGGATAGAACAGATCTATGTTCATTATTGAAAAATTTATAAAATATTTTTTTGGGGGGGGTTGTGAGGTATTTTGACCCTGATGGGAGTTCAGTCTTCAGCTCACAGGGAGGTTGAGTGATATTTAGCCAGTAGCACTGAAGCTACGTTCTCCATTTCACCCTGTTATTGTCGCAAGGGCACTTTAGCATTCTCTTAAACTGTCAAATGTATATGTTGTGGCTTCTACACAACTGACAGCTGCTGTACATGATTGTGTTAAATGACGAGTTCTCAATTGTAGTGGATATTCTGTGTTCACTGCACATCTAGTGAAGCTAACGACGCTAAATGCAGCGCTAATCTATGAGCTGCATCTTAAATTGACCTGTTAGCGTTGAGCTTCTCCAAAAAACTATACTCTATACTGTCATCTTTTCCATACTATTCTTTTCTGGTTTTGACATGTCAGTGGTTAGTAATAACATACATTAACAGCTCAAATAGTGGAGAGAGGAATAAAAAACGTGGCTGCATAAAAGTGACGAAGGTTTAACGTACATAGATTACATTTATGTAATGCAACAGCTACAATGGATCTTATTTTTAGTCATAGAGAAGATGGTTCTTCTCTGTGTCCTTTCTGTAAAAAAGGCTGGTTTAAAAGTTTCATGAGGCCCTACAAGACGATTAAGCCATCAAACAGCCTTCTCGCGACGTGACAGTCGTGATGTGACAAGGGGCAAGAAAACAGGATTCTGTCTCCCAGGCTCTTTGCCTTTTTCATCGTCCTCAACTGTCCTTGTGTCGCTGCCTCGCGCTGAATGGCACTATTGTTCCTCTGAGGCCAATCTCCAGCAGCTAACAGAGGCAGTCTTGAATATTTAAAGACATAGTTCACCCAAAGATGAAAATTCTGTCATCATTTACTCTGCCTCTTGTTATTCCTAAAATATATTATTTTTATTCTTTAGTAGAATGTTTGCACTGGTTCCTTTTCTCACAGTGATAGTGAATGGTGTTTATATGTATTCAGTGATATTTGGCGTCACTGCTGGCAAAATTACTTGAGTGGAACTTTTTATGGAGCCTTTGTCAATCACAAAAATGATTATTTATTGTTACTGTAAGTAAATGATGACAGAACTTTATATTTGATAGAACTGTCACCTTTTAAACATAAATTCTGCAATGGCGAGTTACAGATGAAAATCATTCTTGAATACTATTCATCTTAAATACTGTTGCATAATTTTGGATACTGTCAAGCTATCTCTTTTGTTCTCTCTCATTCAGATGTGCGTGGCCTACGGGGCTTTATGGACCAGGCATCTCGAATGGGTTTGGACGTGTCTCTACAGCAGGTTGACCGGAACGTGACCATGGTCTTCTCCACCCTCTTCAGCACCATGAGGATGGAGGAGCTCAATCGCTACCGAGACACGCTCAGGCGGGCTATCCTGTTGCTTAGTCCCCGCACTGCCCAGGTTTTCATCCACCAGGTAAGGGTTGCCATGACAACAGCTCAATGCAGGTATAGCAGGTTTTGGACAGCATTTTAATATTAAGTTGAACACGTTGTATTAGGTTATAGAAACACACCTATTCCAGAGTTTTAGAGAGTTAATGTGTTTGCATGTGTGTTTCTGTCTACTTTGTATTTTATGATATTTTTAAAAGTAAGGTTCATCTGAAAAATAATCTTTGGGGACGTCGCTCGAAAATAAATAATGTTTTTATTAAATCAACTTTTTTCATCTAAATACATTACACGTACAAGCATGGGTTTGAAGTTAAGACAGCCAAGAACTGAAAGATAGCTAAATTAGACAGCTACGGTGCATGTGGTTTATCATGTCTATGACATTTAGCATTGTTTGTTGGTAAAAAAAACACGTTTTGAACAAAGCTTTCGGCAGGAAGGCACATGGACTGTTGTGCCAAATGGGCTGGAAAATAACTAAAGTGGCTCATCCTGTACATTTCATTTTGTGGAGCTGTAATCTCAGTACAATGATCTAAACGCTTGATGATTGAAGAAGCAGTGAATGGTGTTGAAATTAGCTGCCTAAACTCAATTGCTTTTTGTGCATTCCACCCAACACTCCTGTCTGCAGTTACAGTATTAACATTCCTGTTCCCAAATGCATTGTATTGAAGGGAGTGTGAAGTATTTGCAAAAGCTGTGATTTAGGGATGAAGGGCAGTGTTAGTATTTGGGAGGTTGTTGGTTTGAATCCTGATTACCACATTAAGTGGCAGGTGCGGTTTATATCTAAACCCCTCACACTGCAGTGGTCACTGCCACGAGGTCCTTAAGCAAGAGACTTAACCAGAAGATTTTTCCAGCTATTACAAGTGCCAAATGTCTGGAGACCCTTTAAGACAGTTTTATTACTGCAGAATGTTATTTTGTGATTATACCCAGTGTTGGGTAAGTTACTCTGAAAAAGTAATTAATTACTAGTTACTAATTACATATTCGATAATGTAATTAGATTACTGTACAAGTTACTCTCTTCGAAAAGTATTTAATTACTTATTACTAATTACTTTCTATATCCTACATCAACCTTGATGAGTTAAGTGATTCAAGGATAGACACGAAACAGCTCTTTTAATTCATTCAAATAAATCATATAAAACTACATAAAGTAGTATTATTAATTACAAATGTGAGAATTATACATTAAAGCACGGATTTTAAAGTTAGACTTTGAATTTTGATGTCAATTCCTCTTCTGCACACACACATATTACACAAAGTATTTAGTTTAATTACATCAGATGTAACTGTAATTAAATTACAGAAAAAATAAGAGTAATCCCTTACTTTACTTTTTCAAGGGAAAAGTAATTAAATTACAGTAACTAATTACTTAGTAACTAGTTACACCCAACACTGATTATACCTATGTAGTAATGCATGTGTATACACGATTTAAGGTTCAAAACCGCTGTATTTTCCACATACCGTCCATGTTTGTATCTCCTCTTTGCCCCACCTCTGTGAAACGCTTGGATTTTTAACAAAGCTCATCGCTCTGAAAAGTGAGGTGTGCTATGATTGGCCAGTTAACCAGTGCGTAGTGATTGGTCGAATACTGCAAGCGTGTGACGGAAATGTAACGCTTATTACTATACTGTATTTGGAACATCAGGTTCCAAAGCAATTGTACCGACAGGCAATTGTACTGACAGAATGCATCTTTTGTTCCGACAGTTTAATTTTTGCAATTTTACGTGCCTAATACATGCATGGACAACTTATAACACACCAAAGACACAGAAAAACACGTGTTCACGCCATATGACCCCTTTAACATTTTGAACTTAATTTGTTCCAAATTCCAAATTGTTTTTTATTTGCAGAAAATTGAAATGTGACAAACTGGTCAAAAATACAAAAAGATGCAATGTTCTCAGTCTTGAATACTGCTAAGAAAAACTTTTATAATCATTTGAAACAACATAATACTAATATTTATTATATGTATTTTAGGATCATTTCAAAAATGAAGATTTGATTTAAAATGTGATTTTTTTTAACGGGTCTTGCCATTCTCACCATCTTTCACATTGCTGTTGGCTGTCTTTATGCACTCTAAAAATGTTGTTTTAAAAACAACACAATCTGTGTTGTTTCTGGTAGAACACAAAAAATGTGTATAGTTAAGGACAACACATTTTGTGTTAGTTTTAACTTCTTATTTATTTAGCACAAAATCGACACAAAATGACAAATAATGTGTTAAATAGCATAAAACAATGTGTTAATAAATAACACGTCATTTCGGAAGGATCAGGGATGGAATGGGCGCAATACATGTTGATTTGCTGATTAAACTAAAACTGGAGCTGTATATATTGAATAGTTATATATAATGTGTTATATATATATATAGTTATATATAATCAGATTTTGAGCTGGATTTGAATTGACTGACAAAAATCATAACGTGAAAATTCCCACTAATCTAAATCTTCACCTGCTGATTACTTTTTACACCTCTTATAAATCCTTGCTTAAACTTTTGCAATTCAGCAAATCAGAAATGTGTGTGTGTGTGTCTCCGTGCACACGTTGTTGTAGTGAGATGGAATCTGGGGTCAGTTTGGCCAGTGATATCGCCCCCATGTGCTCCTGGTGATTAGCAGTGTGACAGCTAGGAGATAGAGTTCTCTAGAAGAAGCAAAGCATTCTGTGAGTTCTTCAAAAAAGTCTAAATGGAACTCCATGTTGTGAAGGGGATGAGTTTGTCATGCCTTCTTTCTCTTGTTCTAAGCCCTGTAGTAATTCACTTTTATCTGAATAACCTTGTTTGTTTGTGGATGTCTTGTATATGTGTGTATTTCCTCCATGATTTGCTGCTCTGAGACACGGTCAGATAACTGGGTTCAGAGAAAGCTGCTTTCTGGTTTTTTTTAGTGTGCTCTGATTCTTCTACGGCTTTCAGTGTGATTCGCACAGCCATTACCACTGATGTGCATTAGGCCGAGTGTATCCGCATGCCAGAAGCTAGACGGGAGAAGAACAGCAAGGACACAAGGTACATTCATAGCGCTACCATTTAATAGCCATCCACTTGTGTGTGTACTGAGCTCGGGCACAAACTTTCTAAGATTGACCGGCAACTGGATGAAAATATCCAAATCTGAGCAAAACAGTCTCAGGGACTGCAAATATATACTCACACCGAGATGCATCTGTTGTCCGAGACCCCGTTCATCCCAGAGAGCCAGAAGCCCATTAGTTGGATGTAGCCGAATGACTCTGGTTCAACCTGAGTCTGTCTATTTTGGTACACAGTCTAAGCTGCTTAATGAAGGATAAATCAGCAAACAACAGGCATGTTATACTAATTGTTATCTTCCAATTAAAAATCTTTTTTTGTAGTTACTGGTTTCTGTAACATGATAACAAAGGAAGGTTTTTTGTTTTTTAGCTTTATTTATTGGTGTTAAAGCGGCCCTAACACACACGGTTTCTGCCAATCTCATATTAATCTTGAGTACCTATAGAAGAGTAGTATTGCATACTTAGTATCTTCGAAGAGTATTTAGTTTGATCACATTTATAAAAGATAGATACAGGTGTACGATTATTTCTGAAAGCATACGGCGCGTGCGGGGGGGAGGGGTAGGCTGAACTAAAGTACGTGTGCACCCATTGCCAACAAAACACACATCAGTTTCACTCACCGCATGTGGTTCATGTCCGGCATCATTTAGCGCTGGGACGCCTCCATATATCAGTTTCAAACGATCTCCAAATCCAGCGTTATGTCCACCGTTTATATAACGTTCATCACCCAAATGCAGTGAACAAACAAACACCTGAACTTCGCGAACGTATGCTCTCTCTCTCTCTCTGTCACACAAGTGAAAGTGACGTCTGCGCATGCTCCTTTTCCTGCTCTCCTTGCTGCCGCGTGGGTGTGTTGCGTGTTTTTCCGGGAGAATTGTCCAATAAGGGACTAAGAAAAATTGTTACGAAACAGTTTTATATGTTCGAAAAAAACTTTCCGAAACCTGTACGATCGCTGGGGGAGTGTATCGAGCACAGAAATACTACGTAATACGCCCAACTCGTTTTTGACAAGTTGACCATGTTAAGCATGAGAAGACAGCACGTTCAACATTGTAAAGAAGTCAGAATGCATGACACACCATTGCACCACCCCTTTAAAGCTTGGTGGACTGAACTGGAGATAGATAAGCAATGAAGAAAAATATGTAGCTGTTTGACAGTTTCATCAGACTCAAAGGCTGCTGTTGGCCCTGAAGGAGCTTTCGCACACACTTCTGTTTTATATTTCAAGTCCTTTGTGGTGTTGAACAGGGGCTGCTGCATTACATTAGGTTATGAAGTGAATATGCAAACAGAAAAGGCAGATTTTTAGCATTGCTTGCTAATTCAAACATCCCTAATATTTTTTAAATCTTATCTACTATAATACATAACTTAAGCTTTAATATACCCTTTTGTTTTGGATTTTTTTATTAATCATTAACCCTGCATTGTCATCAAGTAACTTGCGTCATACTGTTTGTGTAGCAACATCAGTTGTGCTTCTGTTCTTGCAACCTGTGTGGTGTGGTGTGGTGTCCTATTGCTTTTCAAAGCGAACTGAATCACTTTATGCTGCATCATAAAATGGGTGGATTGAAGCTAGGAGGACATGCAAATGTATAAAGAAATGTATATGTTTGCACAATTATATTTTTGACAAAAGTAATTTCAAACATTTAAAGTCACCATGCAATCAAACAGGAAAATTGGAGGTAGGACTATACTGACTGTCCAATGGCCAGGCATTTTTAACCCTCCCCAGGGAAAAATAAAGCCCCACCCTTCATTTTTTTCTGATTTCAGAGGCCGTTTCATTCGGATACATGTCACGATACGGAAAAGAAGTCAAGCGCAACTTCCGTTTAATGGTGACTTTAAGCACACTTCTTGAGATTTATGTTTAAGATAAATACAAAGATTTCTGTCAAGCATTTTCAAACTTTTAACAGGTACTGTAGCCTATGTTGAACTAAGTAGTTGAGTCATAAATGTAAAACTAACCCTAGCCCATATTACTGTAATTACATGTAGTTACCAGTAATTTTACTGTAAGTGCACATACTGTAATATCACCCTGGCAGCCGGCCATACTAAATACATTACCGGACAAAAGATTATTATTATATTACTGTATATGCACAGCTAAGATTATTATTATATAGATTTTTCATGATATTATTATCTTTACTACTAAACTACTAAAGATCATTTGTGGACATCACAATTGGACTCATAGCCTATCATTTTGATGTTATGCCATAGCTACAGTAAGTGGTTTTCCTTCTCCTCTATGCACACACACACACACATACCTCAACCACTTTCCATCTTTCAGCGGCAGATCTAATGAGATGCTATAGATAATTACCCATGTCCAGTTTTGTTTCAAGGATTCAAATATTAAAATGCCAATAAACGCTTCTGACGTGCTGATTAAAATGGGAGGGTTGGGAGGAATCCAATTAAACGTTCACAGAATGCCAGCAAGTGAAAGTCCCATGAATTGTTCACTGTTTTCCTCACGTGCATTAGGAACTCCTTGGAGGGCAGCCTTTTGTTTGATTTTTCTGTTCATCTAAGCCGATTGTTTATCCCTGCAGATTCTTCTGCACATTTAATTTCCGATGTAAGAAAGTCTCTGCAGAAATAATATTCAGAAAACAAATGACATACTTATATGCTGATGCAATGAGAAATAAAACTTTACGACTGCTTAAATGAAAGTAATATTGCCTTAAAATCATATTCTCATCCTTTGTGCATGCGTGGGTGTGTGTCTGCTGGACTTTATTAATGAAAACATATACAAACCAGAAGTGAAATGTAATTTTAGCCCTCAGTTTACTGGACCTTGACAGAATTCAGCTGGCTATTCAGGAAACCTAATGATTTTTTTGTTGTTGATTTGTTCTTAGACTCCAAGATGACATCTATGGTAATTCAATTCTGCATTCTGCTGTAGCACCATTCAAATAAAAGACTGTGATAACATTGCAATTTCATAGGAAAGGCTTGGCATGGAAAAGCATGGCAGTTTGTTTATTTGTAATGACATTTCTACATTAAAACATTCAGATGTCAAGTTTCAGCTTGAAAGTTCTTTCATTATATGAATCTATATTGCGCTGCTCTATTCGCTGTGATGTTGATTGCTGTACATATACCTTTTACAGTCACATATTCAGAAATAAAAGTGATCATTTTCAGGCGTCTGCTTGCGTATGTCTGGACCCTGGCAGATACCTTGTTTATTTAGCTCAACTGTTTCGGTTGTCAGTCAACACTGTACATATTTGGTCTTTACTTTGACCTTTTCACAGATGGCAAGACAAGAGATGGGAATTGTGAGGAATTTAATGAGTCTGGTTCTGGTTGCGAAGGCACTTAACGGTTGTTTCATTTTTAAAGGCGGGGTAACCCTTTTCCGAATTTCGCTTTAGACAACTGAGTCGGGCCGAGTACCAAAACAACCAATCAGCAGTAAGGTGCACAGGACGGACATTAGCTGAGCTGAGCGCTGACGAAAGCGAAAGATGGGGGTAGGAGTGTCGTTTTTTTGGTGATTTGAACATCAACAACGGCTAAGAGAAATCAGACACCCCGCTTTTAATGTACTAAAAGTCATTGTTATGAACAGTGAGTCAGTAATTGCCCTACGCTAACGCGCTGGTTTTCATTTTTACTTGCGCATCAGTGTCTGCGTCGACAGGCAATGACTACTAGGCGTCAGTGTCCATGGCGTGTTGCTTGTGTAACCAAGACAAGAGCCGAAGAAGAAGCAGCTCGTTGTGTACGCTGTCTGAAAAGCATTAGCAGTGATAGCGGCAAGTAAACAGTCACTTTTGTTGCAGCTTGAGATGTTAAATACAGAAGAACTATCATTTACTTAGATAAATCAATGAACATGACGCTATGGCAGAGTTTTTTATCTTAGGGAGGGGCAGAGCTGGGCGATATATCGTGCAATTCTGATGCTCAGTTTCCTCAATGAATTACGGTTAAATGCCGCAACATCCGAAAGCCTACTGGCATCCGAAACATACTGGCAGAAAAGGAAACAGGAAACTATGACAACACGTTGCACTCGCACACCTGTTAAACAAATATAATTTTTTTGTCTTACTGTTTCAAAACGTTTAAAAATCACTAAACACTTGTAAACCTATTTACTACATATGCCTGCTAAGATAAAAATAAGCGTGGCACAAATTGAAAACTGTTAACATTTAAACACCACATATTTGATTGAATGTGCAGCTGTTGCCGTTTATTCAAATAACATGCAAAGAATTGTGGGTTATCTCTAGCAATGAAGGATACAGCTCATGTATCCTCCGAATTCCTGTCAAAGAAGGTCGCATTTGAAGGGTGCCTCCGGAGTGTCCTACCTGATTTTATGAAACGAGACAGCCTCGATGACGTAGCAGCCTTCGAATGAGACCTCTGGAGGACGCAGCCTTCCGAAACGAGACACAGCCATAATCAATACCTAGACGCCGCATTGGCCGCTTTGCTCCGCTGCTGCGATACGTCAACGGCGCCGCCATATTAGTGAGGGCAACAGTGCACTAAAAGCCCACTGAACCCGATGGGAGAGCTGCGCGTTTTCGGCATTAAAAGCACAATCACGTTTACATTTCTAAACATATTTCAATGGTTTATGATGTACGTAGAGTACAACTTCAGTTGCATCATATCTCGATAGTTATAGCCTACTTTAAAGTTAGTGGTTGTCATAATGAAATGTGAAATCCTTTATTTGTGCCTGTTATTCGTGAGAATCCACTAGATGGCATCATTTTCAGTGATATGTTAAAGACAACACAGGCAACTAGGGATGCTCATTTCGGTTAATTTCCCTAACCGAGAACCGACACTCGTTATCCGAACATTAACCGTTAACCGATAAGATTCTAATAATAAACTGGAATTAAAAAAATACATGCTGCGTCTCATTTCGAAGGCTGCGTCCTCCGGAGGTCACGTTTGTCTGCCGCATACGCCTTCGCATGTGACATCCAGAGGACGCAGACTTCGAAATGAGACAGCTACAGTTGACGAGGGTCTGTGACACGTTAAATATACAAACATTTTTTTCACAGATTTATTTTAACATGCAAACAGCAGCATAACGAATACATCAACAACAGCACCTGCATTCACATATTATCACATTTTCACGAACCTGCGGCGTTTTGGACAATGGAGAAAAACTAAAATAATATATAAATCCAAAGCATAAAATAAACAGGCAAGAAAAAATATGAATTAATTAACAAAATATGACAAAACGAAAACACAGAAGAACCGGCAAAGTTTATATCCGTCAGAAAGTTTTTTCATCAAATAAAAATAGCAGGCCAACCTCAATCCAAAGTTTGGAGTTTTTATTTAATAAAGTAACATGTTTACGTGTTGTGGTGACAGTCTGGAGCTTGTTGACGATTAGACCCGCGGCAGAAAACACACACACTTTCAGATGGCACGGATGTCCCGGGAATGTAGAGATAACGCCTCGGGAAGCGCGTCACATTTGCTTTCCTCCAGCCAGTCTTAGCTAAACATATATAAATCCGATCTGCTATACCACCCAAAATACAAACATTATTTTTTACTTATTCATATTTCACATTCGTATTTTTACGTCACGTCTAAAAGAAGGCAGGGATACCACCGGTCGCACCGTTTTCTTCTCCAAAGCGCACGGGCAGCCGATGCTAAGCATCCATGAGATACGTTTATGTAAAGGATAAATTGATGGCTAGCACCGAAATTCCCTTGCAGTGCTCCGCTATTAGCTTTGCTGAGCCGTAGACATGCCGGGAAGACAGAGAATGTCACAGCGCATTGTGAGCGCGATTGTCCCGTGTCTACATTTAAAACAAAGAACTTGAGCAAGGCTGCCAGTGGCACTCCGTTTGGAGGAATAAAGCCCTGACAAAGGTGGCCTCAACAATCAGATGAATTACACGTGTCCTGTTTCGTCAAGTGACTTGCGTGATTTTAATCGGTCTCGAAAACGTTTCGGAGGGCATTTACACCTAGTCGCACGCGTCTGCACGCTCCGTGAGTTAATGCTTAGCATGTTTTTCTTTCACCATACAGAAAACTAAAAACATGTACGATTTAATAGTCATTTAAAAACGTATTATTAAATTATTTTATTATTGTATTATTAATAATATTAAACTTAAAATAAACATACCTTTTAAATCGTTTAACTGATAGTATTAACCGGTCAAAATTTTAACGATCAGTTAACGGTTAAACGGTCAATATGAGCATCCCTACAGGCAACAGAATAAATAACCACCTTGCAGCAGTCGAGAATAAAACACAGTCATGTAGAGATTGTTTCTGAGATTTATTTGAATCTTCGAACAAAACACCCAAGGTCATATAGTTTAATTTACGTATTATATAAAAACAAATGTTTTTCACTGTGGAAATTTTCAAAGATAAAAGATGTTCTTTTACTAATCTGGTAAAACCGTTAAAGCAGTAAAACAAATAACGCTGCCTTGCATTATTAGTATGAAATAGCAGTATATAGTCATAAATTGCATTGTTTTGATTTTTCCCAGGATCTTAAAGTGAACGAGCTGTGTTCTGATCATGTGCATTTAATCTACCTTAAATTATTTCACGTTAGCGATGTGTAGACAATAATCAAGCCTAAATGATTGCTTGACAAGCCTGAGTTTTAACAGTTCCGTATGACAATAAATACATTTTCAAGTCTATAACCATCTTTAACTGGAGCCAAAACGTTTCTGCGTACTCCACGTAAATAGAAAAGTATTGAAACTCCTTTCAGCTTGGTGAAGGATGGTCCATCTCTCTTAATTTCAATTTTGAAAGTACTCTATTGGCATGATTGCTGTACCTATTATTTTGCCAAATCATCCATATACACAAAATATCAGTAATAAAAAACTAAATAAATAAATTAAGGTGCTTTGTAATGGTAATAAAAATGTGTGGACAAATACAGTAGCTACAGTTATGCTCCATCAACCCTAAAGTCTCTCTCTCTTAGGTCTCTCTCTCTCCTTCTCTCAATCTTTCTTTAGTTCTGCTTGCATTTTATTCTTTTTTTTAACATCCTTCCACTTTTCCCCCTTGATCTCTGTAACCCTGATAAAAACATCAAAGGCACTGTTCCTGCTCTATTTCTGCATGTGGTTAGGTGATAGTTTTTAAATGTGTGAAGAAAAAAACTGACCTCTAGGCTTCCTTGCTTCAGAAGCTTTCGACATCACTTTGAAAACTCTGCTGCTCTCAGCATCGCCGCTAAAGCGCCAGCAGCATATTGTTTGCTGCTTAGCAACAGGAAGCGTCAATGTCACAGTTACCCGTCACCTACAGTACATGGAAGAGTCCACTGAATGTTGCATGAAAGGTTCAAACTATATTTGCGGGCCTTTTCATATTTTTACCAAATATACGCTCAGCGAACGTCTTGGTGATTAAGAAGGTATAGAGAATAGAGATTGTATTTTAAAGGCTTCTCTGTTATCCCAGAGGCTCTTGTTAGAAGATTTTAAAGGGAATATTTTTAATGTTAAACACTAGTGAGTCAGCAAAACTCACGGTGCCGTGTCACAGGTGGGGCAAGTTTAATCATAGACAAAGTTTTTGTTCAGTGTTCCTCAACCTCTCAGCGAGCTGTTTCTAAGCTCATACACGATGTGTCTCAGCAGATACCTCTGAAGGCTACCGCATACTCAATTAATCATATGCCGGAGTGCACGGTTCACATTCTTCATTATAAAACTGTCTCTTGTGATAGCAGGTTCTTTCGAAGTGTCCGTCAACAAGTGTTGTAACAGCCAACCAGCTTACAGCCAGAGTCTGAAGATTTCGCACCGAGGTGGAAAATAGTTATGAAAAGTGGCAGTATGTGCAGGACGCTAGATTAAAATCAAGAAAGGTTACATTTGATAGCTCATTGACATGATGGATGATTATTAGCCTACTTGTGTTTGTGCTTAACGTCAGGGGACATTCAGAAATTGTTTCCTGAGATTTGATTTTGGCCAGTTATAATGAAACAAGATGCAAATCATTCATTTTCTTTTTGTTTGGAGTCAATGCAAAAAAATGTTGTTTTTGAAATGTTTATTCAATACATATGCATTTAGTCATGAATATTAAATTTCAAGGTCAGGGGTTTGCGTTCACGGGACGTTAGCTAGATATGGATGGTACAGACCATCTGGATTTAATTGTTGATTAGTTCAGGGATACTACTGTAAATTACGCAGAATGCTGTATAAGGAAGATTTGCATTTTAAATCTTTGGTAACCACACAAAGGAACTTCTGTGCATTGCTTTGCATACAATCTATTGATCCGATTTATCAGGTTGCTACCCATCCTACATGGATGTCAGTGTGCAACTCTCTGTGCAAAGCTCTAGAGAAAAGTTATTGCATGAATCAGATCTCTTTACTGTAATTGTGCTCTTGCAAAAGCTGGCAGCACTGGTTGCTGCACCTCTGGGAAATCTCATGTGTGTCTCTGCTGTAGGATGTTTTGAAACATGCAGACCTGAGCTCTGATGTAAACCGATTAGACATGACAAATGTGTGTAGTTTATTAGACTGTTCTAGATCCGTTGAAGTTTTGTGCCTCTTTCATTCCTCCACATTCGTCTCTCTAACTTTTTTGTATGGTAATTGTTGAAGGAATAGATTGAAAGAGCTATCAGAAAACTATTATAGACTGTTCTGCACCTGAACTTGAGCATGTATGGTTTTCTCTCTCAGTCTGTTTTGGGGGAGGGATGGTTTTCCATGAAAGAGAATCATTGGTTTTCCATCAAAGAGCAAAAAACAGCCTATACATTTTTCAATATTATACAAACATTTAATTTATACTTTGTTTAAAAAGCATTTTATTTTATTCATCAAAATATATACATTTACGTTGGTCTAATGGTTTATTGAAACCCAGGTTTAACCAAAAATATTTTGTCACATCCTCGGTTTTAGGTATTAGGTATGCAAATGCAAATGCAAATACTTTGAAAGTTTGTTTATTTGCCTAAAAATAAGATAACACATCTGTCTGAAACCATATATTAGGGCTGTCAATAGATTCAAAAATGTAATCACGATAAATCACTCCCTTTTCGTGTAAATAACTGCAATTAATCGCACATGTATAGTGAAATTTACACTATTTATTTTGTTTAACACGTTTATTTTAGTGCTGTCTATCGATTAAATAAATTAATCACACACAGCATTTATGTTTTTAAATCTGTCTAACAGGTAGGAAATATACAGAAAATAAATTAAGTTCTCAAACACTTTACAGTCTTTACTGCTAAATACATGAAATACAGAAGAATCCTCATTATAGCTACAAAATAACATTGAGTTCTTCTTTTATTTTGCTCTTTGATTAACATTAGTGACAGGAGTCACACCAGCACGTTTAAGAACACGGCCCCTTTAAGAACTGCCGCTCTAAGCCGGTCTAATGCGCTTCCTATTTTCACTACTCTTTGCATTCATTTATGACTTTATTTATCTCGTTGAAGATTGTGCTTGCGAAAATACTACGAAAGATAAGTTAATACTGGTGCGCTGTCTGACAGATTCTGATGCAGCCTTTAAAGCCCAAGTGTACACCAGACGGGACCGCTGTCGGGTTGCGTTGAGCCATGTTCCACAGCCAGAAGCTGTCAATCTATACTGGACGTGTCAATACAACCATTTCAAATCGTGCCTAAATAGTTTAAAGACTTAAAGATTATATAATGTAACGCTAGACAATGATGACATAAAAAGCTGATGTTGCGTTAATGACATTACCGTTAACGTTAACACTGACAACCCTAAATATATATATATATATATATATATATATACTGTGTGTGCGTAATTTAATTGCCATCAAGCACTGAAATTCAGCTGTTTGCATCTTGAAAAGATACAGATTCCAGTCAAGATCAGCTTCCCCAGAGTCAGAGAGCTTAGAAGATTTGAAGTGCTTTGGTTATGTAAATGTGGCATTTTTCTTCAAACGCTATCCTGGAGAAAGATCAGAATAAATATTTTACCAGGGGTTTTTAGACAAAGGCAGCTGTCAGATGAATATGTACAGTACACAAATCCATTCAGAAACAGATCGCCATAATTTGTAAGCTAATACTGCTGTGCGCTTTTACAAAGTCGTTTTATGAACTCTGAATGTACTTATGAAATCAATTTCACTTCAGTTCACTTTGATTTTATTTGTGCAGGCCTTGTCATATTATATTTTACGCTGCCTGGAACACAAAATTTGAGATCAATTTCCAAATCAGAGTTTGAGGTCAAATTAACATTGAATTCATGAATTATAAGAAATCTATTTTTTTGGGGGGAGGGGGGTTTGTAGAGGCTGGATTGACAGGACTAATTAATTGGCAGTGAACCTGTGGTGCTGTGGAGCAGAAACGATGTGGAACAAAAGGCATCATTAGTGTAGACTGTACTGACATACAGTGAGGTTGGTGGTGAGGGGGATACCTGTATCTGCAGACTAATGGCAGCACAATAATGAATGAGATCCAGAGGGCAGGTTCAGCATGAGGGCAGGCCATGGGGTCGTGGTCTCCACTATGCCATGGCAAACAATCCAAAACAAACCTGGCAGGCTTCTGTATGAATTGTCTGCTGGATAGAAGGCCCAGACCACTGTTGGGTACATAATGGGGTGGCCTCTACACACCATTTCTCGGTTGATGCATGGCACAGGCAGATATAAAGTGTCAAAATTATAAATGGGTTGTTCTGGAAATCAGTTTAAACACGGTCCGATGTACCTGAATTGACCTTTTTTGAAATTCAAGTCATTGAAAACTCTTGAAAACATCCATATTTATGAAGAGGTACTTGAAAAGTTCTTAAATTATTAAAGGCGTTATAAATGAAATTACAAAATAATTTAAGTGATTTTCTATGACAGTGAGTAGGTGTATTTGGAATGTCTCATTTTATTAAATGTGCTACTTGATCTGAAAAGTTTGAGAACCACTAATCTCACATATATGCTTGTTCTTCAAAAGATTAAAATGTCAATGTTAACAAACAAATTATGTATCTTATCAAAATAGAAACATTTAAACAATCAATAATTGTCACAATCTCGTAGGTACCCATGCCTGTTTTCCCTAGTTTTCCCCCCGGACTACATCTCCCAGCATTCTCCACGCTCCCTCACCTGTTCCGTTTCAGTCATCACCCTCACCTGCCAGCCATCACCCTCGTTATCAGGATTGCATAAATACTCATTCTGTTCTCCCATCGTTGTTTTGTCTCTGTTATGTTACCTGTGGAAGTGATCTGGTGTTTATTTCCTGGTTATTTGGTCTTTAGTGTTAAAAGTGTTGTTTTTGGAAGTATCTCTCTTTTGTGGTCTGTGGATCCCGTTACAATAATACTTTATTATGACAAAATTTCAGTGGTAACTAAGCTGGATTTAGACTTTATCAGTTTTCAGATTGACGATACGTCCCAGAAATGCGCTTGAAAAGTCCTTGAAACGTGCTTAAAAACTTTTGGAAATGTGCTTGAAAAGTTAAGCCCTGGAAGTTCAGGAAATCTAAATGTGCTTGAAATGTCCTTGAAAGTTTTTGAAGATAAGAAAATCTAAATGTGCTTGAAAAGCCCTTGAAAGTCCTGGCATTTCAGTATACAATGTCTGTATAAACCGTACAAGCACACTGCTCACTGTAGAACTAGGTAACATAGACTTTCCTGTAACTTAACTCATGGTTCACAATGACAAGATCATGACTTTGATTCTCAGCTTGAATGTCCCTTCAGAGACAATCGCCTGCCAAATGCATTTTACGCAATATGTGATATGCTATGGATAATGTTTGATTGTTTAGTTTGGTGCTTTTGATGGTTCAGTTTGGTGGGATTGAAGTTACTTATGAAATGTGTAGTTCAAATGTATTGCATTTTAACAATCCATCTAGTAGTGAAATGTTCACTTTAGATCAGTTTTATACCATTTAGAGGCAACAAAGAATTGTTTGTTGTTATTTTATTTCCTTGAGGCTAGATTTTTAGTAGTGTATTATTTTTATTTTGTCAAACAAAAATGAAACCAATGTTTTGCATTGCAGTTGGGTAAATGCCAATTTTGAGCAGCAACAGCATTATTAAACTTTTCAGCTTCAGTCATGTTTAGGCTGGTTTGTCTTTGTTTTAGAGGGTCATTAAAAGCTGCTAAAACTGCTAACTTCTGCATTTATACTCTGGAAAGACATTCAAATGTCCTCTGTGGGATTTGCATATTCTCCGCTGATGCCATTTAGAGTCTAGTGTTTTAAACAGACCAGGGGAAGTATAAAGGTAAAGCTTTTACTAAATATGGGATGATAAATATGTAATTTCAGAATTTAGAAATAACTTCAAAGGCAGGTCCAATTCCCTGTAGTTGAAGCAAAACGTTCTGAACAATGTCAAACTAATTTAATATCCATGTGAAAATTAACGTTTTTCCAGTTCTGCCGATTTTGAAATTATGACTGGTTGAAGGAACTTGTTAAAAAAAAGAAAATGTAATACCTTGTCTTGAAATAGGTAAAGTGGAATACGCCTGGATTTCTAAATGATCTCTAAAGGTTAAACAGTTGACCATTATTTTATCTTTATACTTGACTTAAATTATAGTCTTCATGTGATATTGTGGTCAATAACATGTCGCTTTGGTCATGTTTTATAAATATATAGATGAAGCTGAATACAGTAGATGTGACTGCTGTTGCTTTATTCATATTTTTGGGGTTCTCCATTATGTGAAGAATTCTCAATTTGGGGAAATTCAAGACATCTGAGTAATATGTCTGAGGAATAGACAGTGTCAACAAGAATCTGAGCAGCTGTTGTTGTAAGTTTACTAATGTGTTTCTGACTGCTGTTTTGAAAGTTCAAATATTGAATACAAAATGTTGAAAGAAACACATAACAATGCGTAAAAATTACTTCAAGAGCATCAAAGCACCATTAGGAGAAAAAGATTCAGATGTTAAGATAATTGATGTATTAGTGAATTAGTAACCTGGATTGTAGTTATTTGTAGTTATTCATCAATATCAGAAGCCAGGAAGATTCACAAAGTAGAGAGAGTATTCAATATGGGCAGATCACAAGTGAACTACTCACAGGCCAGGCTTCACCCCAGCAATGGTTGAATTTACACAAACACAAAGTCAAAATTACCTAATTTCCATACAGGTCTAAAAGTCAAATTAAAGATCAATCTGTGCACATCGCAAAAGACGGGGTCACTGTGGGCCAGCAAACAGCTGCATCTGTGTATAAAGCAAGATTTTGTTCACTTTTGGATAGAGAGTGTAGTTTGTTTTTCTATTGTGGCGTAACGGCTTTATCCAGGTCAGTTCCCCCTGTGCGATTGTATGACGGATTCCAGGGGCGTTTAATAGAGAAAGGAAAAGAGTGAATGTTCCTTTCTTATTTCTTTTGGAAATATCCACAAAGACGTATCCTCCCTCTTTCTCTCGCTCTCTCTTTTTCTCTTGCACGCACCCCCTCTATTCAAAGACATGTAATTGCATCATTTTTCAGGACTTTGGCCCTGTCTGTGGGGTGGATTCGCCTCATTCATCAAACTAATGGAGGCAGGAGTGATTGGAAAATACAGGCTTTGATCATGGTGTCGTCTTCTTTTTCCCATCACTCTCTAGCACCCCATGTATGTAAACACACATAATCAGCTTCATG
Source organism: Triplophysa rosa (assembly GCF_024868665.1). Lineage (NCBI taxonomy): Eukaryota > Metazoa > Chordata > Actinopteri > Cypriniformes > Nemacheilidae > Triplophysa > Triplophysa rosa. The sequence goes on along the minus strand of NC_079899.1, from coordinate 16,403,215 downwards.
TTGCATCGGTATCATTTAAAATGTACAATAATGGCTAGACCTTTAAGTGTAGCTACTTCCCATTTAGACATCATCCAGAATAATTAACTGTAGGGACTAAGTGGCAGCCTCATGAGTGTGACAGAAAAGGAAAGATATAACTATATACATATACATATACATGAAAAAATACCTCTAAAGCATTTATACCTAATGTTCATTCAAACATTTTCTTGTGTTGTATCTGTTAATGTTAGTTAAAGCACAATGAGCTAACAAGAGCAAAAATTACTAATTGTACTGTATTTGTATTAACAAACATTAACACAGATAAACAAATATGTTGCTCATTGTTAGTTCATGTTAGTTAATGCATTAACTAATGTAAACGAATGGAAGCTTATTGTAACGTTACGAAAAATAGCGTGGTTGAATTTTGTGAAAAACTCTTTTAAGTTGTCTATGTGTGTGTAACTTAAAAACTTAATCTTTAGATTTTGTCCTTGAAAAGATTGGTCTAGCCAGGCAGTTTCTTGTAAACTCAGATTGGCATTATGAAACATGATGCAGGCACAGACTGTGGTTTTGAGGATGTTTATTGATCGCAAAACAGGTGAATTAATTAGTTTTCACAGCAGGTGAGCAGAAAGCCATAGACTCATAGTCACTTGAGCTTGTGTTGGTCTATGGAGTACGTGATCAGTGTGTAATCATGCTATTGCTCCTTTCGGTTATTTTGATAAAAAAATTTGACTCACTCTTCTCAGCTAAAACATTTTTTTCTAAACCAATTTCAAGTATGATGATTAATATGGTACACAATTATTATTTTATACTGCATTATTGGTTTTATTTATAAAATCAATGTATTTAATGTACCAATAAAGCTCAAACTTTTTTCAAAAAATTGAAAATGTCACACCTCTAAGTAAGGTTAATAACACCCGCCCAAGCCAAACAAATAGTAATCATGAGCAAATGTGAGAAGACAATGCTGTCTGAAATGTATGTACAGTATGTAACAGAGAAAGAGATTGAGGCAGACACTGAATGGAAGCTGATTGGACGATCTTCGCTGAACCAGTGGGGACTGGTTCATCTTTCATAGAAATTGAAAAATCCTGCACGGTTAAAAGATCTCTAACACCCAAGCGTTAAATCCAAATTAATCATCTTTCACTTAATATAATGCGCAAGAGTGTTTGAAAGACCGTGAGGGTGTTCCTTTGTCAAATTTTACTTTAAATATGTGACCCTGGATCACAAAACCAGTCTTAAGTAGCAGGGGAACATTTTTAGTAAAAGACAAAAATACATTGTGTGGGTCAAAATTATCGATTTTTCTTTTATGCCAAAAATCATTAGGATATTAAGTAAAGATCATGTTCCATGAAGATATTTTGTAAATTTCCTACCTTAAATATATAAAAACTTTATTTTTGTGAGTGGATGGTCTGCCACAGTGCCCCTGATTAACAACTTCAAAGGCAATTTTCTCAATATTTAGATTTTTTTGCGCTCTCAGATTCCAGAGTTTTAAACGGTTGTATCTCAGCCAGATATTGTCCTATTCTAACAACTCTTATTTTAAGATTAATTTTATTTATTCAGTTTTCAGATTATGTAAAAATCTCAATTTCGAAAAATCGACCCATAAGACTGGTTTTGTTGTCCAAGGTCACATATGTCAATCCCATTTAATGTCACAGGCATATTCAGACGGGTAATTTTGCCTAATTGTGGGTAAACTGCTAAATTGAGTTATTTTACTAGGTTCTTGATTTCTGCTGAGATTAAGAACAGCATCCCAGAAGAATTTCAAAGACTTAATGAGATCTAGTGAAGAATGTAATTGTTATCCAGAACTGCTAGCTCAGTATGCGTTTCTAACTGATGTGAAAAATTGGCATGAATATCTGCCCCACCCACTGAGAGATTTCAGCTTGTTTTGTTGAAGTGACTTACAATTACAATAATAAAGAGCTGTTTTATTCACCATTACAGCTGGCTCCAATTGTTCGTGCCACAAATTGGTCATTTAAGAGTATCTGCTTAAGCAATTTTACAACCACTGTTTATATTTTGTTGTTTTTCTTTTACTCCTAAGCCTGTTATTACCACCAAAGCGTCTGAGAAAAAGAGAGCAAGTGAAATTATCCAGAGAAACATTCACGCCTCTGCAAATTAGCTTCACACTCCCACTGTCTCTTCAGATTCTGAAATGGCACTCCAAGGTTTAGAGTTGATTTTCTGAACAAGACTTCAAGGTGGGTAAAAATAATTTCTTAGAAATGCTGTGATATATTTTCGGTTCCAGTTGTTTTAAAGCTAGTGGACTGTAATCCAAAAATGGGAAAAGGGCCAGATGTAAATGCAAACAGTATGTAATCATCAATTATCAATGCATAGCGTACAGATGTCATACCTCCATGGTTTGTGAAGAAGTGAAGTTTGATTGTTTGTTAAAGGTCCATTGTAAGAAATTTATCGGCATCTAGCAGTGAGGTCGTGAATTGTAACCAACGGCTCACTCCAGCCCTCCCATTCGAAGCACTATGGCGTCTGACACAGGACTAAGATGTTTTCGCTTCTTTGCTGAAAGAAATAACGTATTTACGAAATGCGCTCTGTACAAAGTTTGTCCATTTAGAGCTACTGTAGAAACAACATGGCGAATTCCATGTAAGGGGACCCATGGTGTACGTAAATAGAAATAGCTCATTCTAAGGTAATACAAGCACAACGATTCATTATGTAAGGTCTTTATAAACATCTGAAGACATAGTTATGCATCTGTTCTATCCAAATTGTCCCCCCCTCATTTAAAAAGTGTATACGGACCACGTTAGTCGCTTTACATAGCCGTTCGCTCTAACACTACCGTTAACTTGGATAAAGGAATGCTATTATGAGAATGTTTAAATGTGTAAATCCCTCCGCCATCTGTGCGCTTCTAACAGCAACCGCATCGGCTTCATTGTGTGTGGGACACAGAGCTCAGTTTTCCGGCGGTGCAGACAAAATTGGGTTCCTGCGACATTCCAAAAATCTAAATGTGGCTTAATTCATTAAGATTCAGTATCAACCTTAATAAAGCGTGTTATGTAAATAAATGCCGAAGAGCCTGAACGTGAACGGAAAGCGCATCAATAATGGATCACAGGACAAAGTGTGAGCGCTTTGCATTCATGTTCGAGTGTTTAGTGTTTTGGAATGTCGCATGAACATAAGTTTGGCCTTATTGTTGGGAAAACTGATCTCTGTGTTTTCCGTGAAACCGGTGCGCCCGTCTTTATGAAGAAGGGCATGATATGGCAGAGACGTGGAAAACGAAGGAAAAACTGAGGCGAGTTAAGTTAATGGTCTATATTGTTGTAGTGTTTGGTTACTGCTTTATATTTTATTTATTCGTTAATACAATCTATTGAATATATTTATTTATTCCTATTTTTTGCGTTCTGACCTCAGAGTTTTCTTTCGGTTTTAAAGCCGTCTGGTTGATTATTTCCACTGACATGATTTCATTTAAGTGCTTCAATTTGCTGTATTTTTATTTATTCGTTTATTTACTGTACAATTTATATTCTACGTTTAAAATATTGCTACCATTGAATTTTGTTTTTGAAGAAAATACTCATATTATAGGCTATTTTTCACATTATAGGCTATTTTTGCAGTCTGATCCAGAGAAAAAAGGTTTTGTTAGGCCTTTTTATTTTTTGCACTAATATTTTAGTTTGTTAATATGTTAGTTTTGGTTCGTTTGCCTAAAATTGATATTTACTCCATCTTTTTTCCTCCAATTTTCTGTAGTTCACTAGAAAAATATTAAATTGAGACGTATAATTATAACTTGGCAGTGTCACAGCAGATTGCATTATACGTGCGCTTGAGCACTTAATTTATATTTTAAAGATTTTAGATTTAGATTTAGATTCAATTTATTGTCATTGCACATGTACGAAGGTACAAGGCAACGAAATGTGACCTCTGCATTTAACCCATCCAGAGAGTAGTGAACGCACGTACCCCCGGAGCAGTGGGCAGCTATCACTGCAGCGCCCGGGGAGCAAGTAGGGGTAAGGTGCCTTGCTCAAGGGCACCTCAGTTGTTACCCGCCGGCCCTGGGAATCGAACCGGCAACCTTCTGGTCACGAGTCCGACTCTCTAACCATTAGGCCACAACTGCCCTCATTATAAAGGCTCATTATAAATACATTTTTATATATACATAAAATATCTTTTTCATACATGAAGCTTAAACCATCATCTGATGTCCCCATTCCCCATGTGTATTGACATATTTAAATTAATATCATAAACGTGCGAATAGTCGACTAATGGCCTAAATGAAGAACTAGTCGACCAAAGAAATCTCTAGTCGAGGGCAGCCCAAATAAACACGCTATGTGTCTTTGAACACGCACAAGTTACTATGTATTATTTAGAGCCCCTGTTATGGCACAAAACACAACTGACAGCATCTGAGTTTATAATGAAACATGTGCACATATGTGAATTGAGAAGCCTTAATCTCTGGAGGGGCCAATTCAAAGAGTGTGGTCAAGTGCGAACAGCAGCATTTAAAGCAAAACAGAACTTATACGCTAACGGCCCACTAAGTTAATGTCCAAGTGGGCACAGAATGAGCAATTCGTTTTTCATGTTACATGAATGCCTTAAGATTGTCTCATAGAAGGCTGCTGTAACAAAGGCTTCAAACAGCATCCTTTGTACACGCACACACACACACACACATAGATTTATTTGACTGTTTTTGTGAGAACACACATTTTCAGAAGGTCAATGATTTCATTCCCTCACATTTTTTATCTTAAAATTGCAAATACTGTTCATTAGAATTATTCAACTGCAGAAACGGAGGTCTGTGCACTTCTTGTTCAAGTACACATACAGTATACACAAGCTGCAATTGCATTATAAGGACTCTCCATTTACTTTTGTTGTTTTAATGCTTTAACCTATTTTTATCCTGCCTTACCACACACAGACACAAACTGGCAATTCCAGCGTTATGGATGTGACATTTTTCCTAACCCCCCCTCCATACCTTGTAGGATTTCTGTAAATTAAAATGTGCAAACCAGGATCAGTAATGCCCAACAAATTGAGAAGGGTTGGCTCTTCACAGAACATGAAACTGTTATGTTTATGTCCCCATTTATGAAGAATATGGACTTTTATGGATGTGACCATTCTGAATGTGACACTTACCTGACAATGGAGAATCATGCTTTACGAGAGACTTAACATTGATTTTTGTTGTGTAAAGGTTAATCTTTGTATGGAATTTTCCACATACAGAGGTCAAGCTTAAGTGCTTTTTTTATATAATACACATCAGCAGCTCTTCATTATTGCTCTGAAGGTATATAGGCTGTTTGGTTTTGCATGAACCTGATTGATTAAAATTTTGTAAATTTTAAGTAAAATTTGTGAAAAAAATGAACATTTGGAGTTCTTGACCACAGCTGATGACAGAATTATCTCTGTGCCCTGATTGCTTAGTCATGTACATGAATGATTTTAGTTCTCTAAAGTGAACTACAGTAAACTATCCCTTTATAGAAACTTTTCAAAACTATTCATTATACAAAAGTATGTTTTTTCTTTTTTACATTATTTAATATTATTTAAAAGTTTTGGAACTTTACTTGATTTGAAATAAACTGTTCAATTTGACAAAGTCATATTGGGAAATTCTTTTTATAAGGACAATGCTTTGCAGATGCATAGATTCTTTTGTAAAATATTGGTTCCACTTAATGGAGGTTGGTGCTGGTTTGTTCCAGCCTGTCAACATCAACCTTCAGTTCATAATCAGGGCAGTGCATGTATTAACATAAATGGGGAGGTCAATTGTTTTCGTCATGGCAACGGGTATTAGAGTAAGCAAAGGCAGGGAGGAGTTTGTGAATGATAAAATATTTAATCAAGGCGCTTGTTAGTTGACAGAGTCAGTTATAAATGGAGAGCCTGTTTGCCTTATTTAGATTCATGGACTTAATTAATGTGTGACTATGAGTTGTGCATCCTGCATCTCATACATGTTTATGCATGCAAATGCTTTTAACCGCAGGCAAGAAAAGACCCAAACATATAACATGAAAGAGTAATAAATAAGTTAATAAATTTCCTAGGTTTCCCTGAGGATGTCTGTTTTTGTTTTGTTTTGCCTTGACTGTATTGATGTCATATTCTTAATTCATATGGTGGATAGATAGTCACCCCTATTAATGTTCATTTTCACAGTCACATGGATACCTGTTGCCCCCTTGAGTGGAGAGCTACTGTCTAAATCCCTTCCATCTTCAATTAAACACTCTCTCTGAGTGAGAAGCCTGGATAAGAGTTGCCATAGCAACAGGCTCTCACTTAACAAGGTCCAGCTTAGAATTAGAGCTGAAACTAAATTGTGAATCTGTGTCTGGCGGTAGGAGAGTGAAAATGACAAGGGAAAAGTTAACATGGGTCAATGTGAACAATCATCCAACTTGTTGATGAATGTGATAGATTAGTGTATATGTAGATTTGTGTTTTTCAATGGTTTGTTTTAGCTGTAATATTGTAGCATCAATGTTGAAAAGGAAATAAATATATTTTTTATGCCCCATCTGGCTATTATTTTTTACACACGGCTTCTTCCAATGTAAAAGGAATTTGACCTTTTTTTGACGTCATTTGACTCCAACTCGTATAAAGATAAGTAACCTGCAATTTTATGTTTCAAACAAAGATGGCGATTAACCCACCAAGATAGTGAAAACATGCAGTTTTGCATATAAAGTTGTTTTCCAAAGTGAAGCACTTTTTCATAACGGTTGAAGGTACACGTACCTGTACCACTCGTTCGGAATGGATCGCTTTCTGTTTCGCTCTTGTTTATACTGTTGTGGATTGACAGCAATCACTAGGTGTTTGATTCAAGAGTCTGAACTCAATCCTAGACCATCAAAGACATCCTGCTCTTCCACAAATCTCAGTGTCAGGGAATCAATTCTCATTGGCTTTCAGCTGATTGTTTGTTGCACGTATCGATGGGTCTGCAGAGAGGCAAAGAAAGAGAGATGAAAAGCGAGAACATGTTTATGACTGTCAAGAAAAGATGATTCAAACTTTTAGTGTGTGAGAATTTAAACAATATGGTTATGTGTGCTGCCTGGCTCCAGAGCGTAGAATAAATCCTAAAGGTCTGAGGGTGAGATGGTCGAAAGCCCAGTTAGTGCTTTAATACTGTACTTGCATAATTCAACAGAGCCTGGGTTACATTTCAGTTAGTGAGATGTCACTTGATCAAACTGTTGCCACAGAGCTTCATTTTACATGAACATAAAAGTCTACTAATTAAAACATTTTTTTCCAGGCACTTGTTTTAGCAACGTAACATTATAAATACATTTATTATAATTACATTGTAATAAAGCTCAATAAAATGGAAGGAAGGAGGCAGGAACCGGCGAACATTTAACAAACTTTAATTCCAAAATAAATAAACAATAAACAGCAATAAAACAGGCCGGCAGCCCCTCACGGACGACTGCCGGCCACACAAACTTAAACAAAACTTAACTAATGTCCGGGCCCGGTCCTCTCTCGCCGTATTCTCCTGCCGTTCGTCCTTTTATGCTTCCGCTCCTCTGTGAGAGTTACGAGGCCGGAATGACGCCCAGCTGACACTCATTATCAATCGCGTCCTGGCCTCACTTCTTCCTCCCACGGCTCTCGTCATGCCTCCCTCGTCACATACATTTAACATTTTGCCTCAAGAAGAGCCAACATTATATAATAATAATAATGAGTAATGAATAAAAAAAATAATACTAATGCTAATAATAATAATAATAACAAATTTGAATATACAATGCTTTTAGTTTTGCTGAACTTTGTAGATCCAATGCTTTACAGACTCAGGCTGTTATAGACGGTTACTGAGGCAACAACATAAATGTTATGTGGCCCAAACTTAACTTCCGGTAGACCTCCGCAAAGCATCAATAACTCTCGAGTATTTTTAATTTAATTTAAAACAATTCATATACAAGAAAACATGATTATAAATTAATATTAATATAAATTAAATGTAAAATAAATTGTTATATTACTAGCCACTAGCCAGACTGATAACCAAAGCCAGATCGGAAGTTAACTTCGGACCAGGTGTGTGTATGTCCGATGAAACTATCTATACAGCCTCACCATTGGTGTCTGGTGGCAGTGTATATAATATTACAACCATAACAAAGCTCTCTCTCTCTTTCTCTTTCTCTCTCTCTCTCTCTCTCTCTCTCTCTCCTTCCTTTGTCCTTAAGGGATCTGCTTAAAGCTCTGACAACACTGAAAGGGTGGTGGTATCATCTCCCTACAGATTTTTGTTTGTTTGTTAGATTTGTCAGTGACATTTCATGCAACGACACACTATAGCTTCTCACAGTTTCTCCTTTGATGGGCTCTTCTTTGCCTGAAGATAAAAGAAACACATTATTCAAATGTTTGCCTTTAATGGATGGCCCAAAGTCATTAAAAAGAAACTGAAATTAGACAATGTTCTTAAATGAATTCTATTGTGTATTTTTAGAGTTTCTTTGTTTGTAGTCTGGCAGCTGCAGCTATTAGTGTGGAAAGCAATTTACTTGGTCTGTCAGTAGATAGTAATGGAAAATGCCTAGCTGCACTTTTGCTGTGTAGTCTCTTAGAATTATTGGTGGCTTGGCAGTGAACTTTGCTTTTGTCAGAATGCTATCATGCGTGTGAAATAGACATGAAACAAAAGCGTACATACTATATAAAACAAAGCGACAATGTACTTAAAGATAAGGCAGTACAGGAAGTGTCTGTTGTTGGGTTAACAATACATGTAAATACAGTATTGACATATGTTGTGTTTTGGTCTGTTATCATTCATCTCTGATGTATGACTTTTTTAAGCTCCTGTGTCCTTTCTTCCTTTCCAAATTTGGTAGATGGGCTTTTGCGTGTATAGTGCATATTGATTTTATTTTGCTTCTGCAATCTTTGCTGGTCATTATTTCGAAGACATGTTTCTGAGTCATGGGTGCACTCACAGTGTCGAATGGCGCTTGATGGTAATGCATTCACCTTGTGCTCACAGCAATAAAGAAGAGATGTGCATTTTTCTCCATCCTCTTTGGTCTTTAAGAAATGAAGGAGCCACTCAGAGCTCAGTATTGCTGTCCATTAACCAATCGCTGTGCGCCGTATGGTGCAATATCACATCACAAACAATTCTTTGTTAAGTTGTCCCTAGTTTTAACTCATAAACATTGTTTGTTTTTGTATGACAGGCATTCCTGGGTTTGAAGTAATGAGTAAATTCTTTGGCGCTCAGATGATATTGTATTGTATCCCTGGATTGTATGTCATCATGCCTTAAACCCTTTTTTTGATGAAACGTTTTTTGAGTGAGGAGCTTTCACCTGGCTGTTTGTTTAGACATCAAACTTTCATAGGACGGATCTCTTTCCAGATTTTCCAGGGCTTACTATGATTTTCTTTTTGTGATTGGCCTTTGTGAACCTCTAGCTGAGAAAGTGAAAACTAATCTTAGCATAGCATCTTTTAAGGGTGCATCCTTTATTGTTGGTTATTTATTTCTCAAAATAAACAACTTTTATTAGGAATCAGCAAAGGGGAACATCGCTGGTACAACCTCTGTCTTGTGTTGGTTGAGTTTGGTCCAGGCATTGAAACACAATATTCGCACTTTCATGCAAGCTCCTATAGTAATACAGTTTCTGCCAAGAGGGCAAAAGGTGAAATCAATGCAGGAATGGAACAGATGTTTCTGAGAAAGAGTCAGGTGATGTAGTGAGGAGAATCTGGAGTGAAAAGCAGCAGATTGCAGAGTGGTTTTCATTTTAAAGTGCAGATCCACTTCAGCTGATGCATTTACTCTTTTATGGTTCTTCTGCCAGTGAGAATTGAATTATGGAGGTGTTTTGTTATTGCAATCTGAGAACAGCATATACGTGCTTTCACTCACAAAGCACATATTTATTTTCTGAGCCATTGGTGTATAAATTACAGAGACAATTTAGGCATGTTACTTCCCAATAATCCACTTTTCCCTCTTTCTCGTTGATTTCGGTACTGTTTTCCCATTTTCTCCACATTAATTCTCTTTGTCTCTCTCTAACTCTCTCTCTCACACACACACGCACATTTATGTTACGTTATGTTATATTAGTCAGGACCTTTCATGACCCTCCACACACTTCCACTAGGGTGACCACCCGTTTTTTTCCCGCCTTTTCATCAGCTTATTGGTTTTTAGTTGTCACATTAAGAAACACATTCTTTAACCCGAAACGCACATGAGATGCTTGTTCGCGCCATTGTTTATTTAACTATTTAACAGTGCTGTGTCAAAGCAGTCCGGTGCACACCAGTGTCCAACGAGCTCATACAAACGCAAATGTTTTAAAGCCTGACTTTTATCCAATGTATGAGAAGATGACAGTGATTTCAGTCATCAAGAGTCTGCGACGTCTGTCAGTAGATCGATGGCGATCCTCCCATGTCAACTTGCTGGATAAAAACTCACTAAAACATCGTAAACTGTGTGGCTTTGAAACTGTGTTTAGCCTATAGGTTTTGGTTAGCGTAAAACATAAAATAATTAGCAAATAATGAAATGCATTATTTCACAATACATTTTAAAAGAGAAACTTTTTTTCATTATCTGTTTGTTTTTTAAGTCTTTTAGTTTTCTCTTTTTGAGAAGATCTCCAACGTGTACAACATGATGACTCCGAGTCTGATCTGTGCTCAAAATTTGAAGAGACAGTTAACCTTAAATTGAAATCGCCATTAAAATGGTTTTATGTTCTATAACATTTTATCTATGCCTTAATTATGTTGTAGTTTGGAATGGACTAAATAACAAATTATTTCTACGAGCTAAAAGGTAGAAAAAATATATAAAGGTGTTTAATTCCGTTATTGTATCCCAGTTTCACGGTACCTTTCAGTGGTGTCCCACATTTAGTTTGTTGGGTGGTGGTCACCCTAAGAGTGCTTTCTTACCTTTAGTTCGGTTCATTTGGTCCGATCCAATGGCAAAAAATGATACATTGTTGCATTTTTCAGCGGTGTTGGTTCATTTTCATACCACACTGATTGCTTTGGTCCGAACCAGTTGAAACGAACTAAAATGCAGTCACGTGACAACATCCACATCACTCGTTGCCGAGAACGTATTTCCTATCATTGAGGCACACAGGTTACATTGGGCAGGCCTTAGGGAGGCGTACAAGTTTTCCTGATAGCAGTGCATGCTGGGATTGCTGAGGTGCTGATATGTGTTTACTATAATTCTTTGTTAGAACTTCACTAATGAAACACTAATGAAAGCAACTGTGCATAGCAAGAACGGCATTGATTAAAGGAAAACAGTTTGCATTTGGCACACTTTTATTCTAGGCATTTTATCTGAGTGTGCGTTTTATAGGAATCGAGCCTCATGACCCTGGAGTTCTTAGTGCCCTTTTCTGCCAGTTGAGCTAAAAGGCAGTGGAAGTTAAAGGGCCGGTAAGTAATTCCTTTGCCTTTTTGAAGCATTTTGAACAAGGTTCACCACAGCTTGAGACTCTGGACACTGCAATCAGTGCTCAAAAGCTCAAGAAAGCACGGCAACAATGCTCAAGCTCAGTCGGACTAACAGTCAGGATTTATTAGTCTTTTCTAGACTTTGGGCAAAGTTTTTCCATTTGCTGTGCTTAGATGTGGATCCCTCAAGAACTAGTCTCAATTTGCAGAAAGAAGTGATTTATGACGTCTTAAGATCTGAGTCTGTTTTTTTTATTTGTTTGTTTTTCTTTGCTGAACAAGACCAGAGGGCTGTTCCATCAAAGGCCGTTAAGAAAAGCGGCGATTAAATCCAACACCTGACTTGAATGAACCGAACTTATCAGTCACGCTTAATTCGGTTCCATAATGGTAAGTTGAAGATCATGTGATCTGACTAATTTGAGTCAGGTTCACCTTGTTCAGATAATTGCGTGTGCACGCTAATATTCAGCAGCCCTACAAGTCAAGCTTTGATCAAATCGATCCGCTAAGGAAAAGAGAGCAGTGATTGGTGCTGGTGACTCAGGACCTTTTGTTTCAACACTACTTAATAGTATGCTTTCTCAGCAGCAAGCTGCTATAGCCTACAATAAAATAATTTTATTAAACTGAAGGAAAAGTTAAAAATTTAAGGCTACAAAAAAATTGTAACTCTGTCTGTTTAATTGTCATCAAAAATCAGCTTATTGCCCCATCAGTCTTTCTCTACAACCATCATTGGCAGCCTCTCTCTCATCAGGCAGACAATATACAACACACACAAGGCATTTTACATTGCCATTTTTTTAAACTGTCGGTCACTATAAATTGTTTGGATTTACATCTTTTTGGCCAATATAATTGTTTGAAATTGTTATAGCTATTATCAATTTATAGGGGAATGTTTAAATTCAAACTTTATTGACATTAGTTTAAACATTTATAGTATATCAAATCGATATAATCTAACACAGATGTATGACAACAGACAATATATTCATTTATTATTGTGTTCTATAATTTATTTAATTGATTTCTTTACATTTTTATTTATAATGTTCATTAAAGTGATGTAATATTGCATCATGACAGAGAATCAGTGGTAATATCATCACATTACGTTGACCTCTAGTTAAACAACAACTAAGGCTTAGCCTGACAGTTAGCCTGCCCCGGACCAGGCTAATTTCCCAGCATAAGTTGCCATAGTAACTGAGTTCGAACTATTTTAAGTTTGCTTTATGAAACCGAATCGACTGACAACAAGTCTGATTTACCAAAATAAGCCCTTTTTTGGAACAGCCCTTAGAGATAACATTTGTTTGGTTGTTGATAATGTTTGAGTGCTTAATTAATATCCATGTCAGTGTGGTGTTATAGTAGGTTCTGGAACAATATCTTCAACAAAACGTTCTTGTAAGGTATTGGGTTCAAAGGTCTGGGACTATATTAACAATTTGGGGTTTGAAATGTCATTTAATTCAAGCACAACTCAAATGTTATAAAATATTAACATTTTGACTCATGGTCTTAGAGATTTGGATGCCACTGTATACAGTAAATGAAGAACCTCCAGTGTTGGCAAATATACGTAGGCTTATAGGCTGACAGTACAATATATATCTATCCTATTCTTATTAAAGTTAGATCATGTGCCATATTCTCTTTCTGAAGTACGATACAACAGCAGGCTTGCTAAAGGAATGAATTTCAGCGTAATAACGCTACGTTTTGTGCAGTGGAAAATGTGACTGTATAAAAGGCCTGGAGCGTCTTTGAAGGTTGAGATGAGGAATAGCGGGATCAAAAGCTGTCTTTTCACGAAAGCAGGAGTTTCTTTTGGAAATAGAAGGCTTTATTTTCTTCCTTTTTACAAAAGAACAGGTTGACTGTCATTAAATCTAGAGTGTTCCTGGTCTCTAGATAGCTGCATGTTAGGTTCGGCAGAGAATCTTTGTTCTTGCAAAGTTTGTCAGTCAATTGCCACAGACTGCACTAGATTAATGAGACAAGGTTTTGAAGATGATGATAAGTGTAGTAGGTTCATTGGATTAGATCAGTCATTCTATAGACTCCCAACCCATCAAAGCCAAAAAGATTGTTATCCTAACATGCAAGTGTATGTGTCAAATTGGTGATTAAATGGCAAACCTATTCTCGATATGATGATTAGGTCTGTTTTGCAAATTGCGTGCGTGGCAATGATTTGCAACTTTCCCTATACTGAATCACATGAGAAGCATGTGCTGTGCAGTAACTATAACTAAGAGCAGTTCAATACGATTTGGATCTATATTTTTCAAGTTGATTTACAAAACCCCCAAGATGCCCCTCGGCTGTTTTTTTATTTTTTTCCTGCATGAGATGGGCACTTAGGAATGCTGTATGAAAGAAAATTAGTTTTGCTTTTCATCTTTCTGTGTGGTTTGAAATTATAATCTCACTATCTTTTTATAAATGGAGTATAGATATACCCAATACAGATATTTGATAAGAAATGTTGGTGATTAGAAGCATCATGCAGTGAGACCGTATCTTTATATTGCAGCCTACTGTTCAACCAATATATTCCCTAAACCTGATTGTTGGTAGTGCATGTTCCCTCTGTTGAGATTTACACCCACATCTGAAAATTAATGCAAGTGTTTTATTTGATTTGCGACGGCATTGCAATTCTGTACTGCATCTCTGTACCAGTAATATAGAAAATGAATGAATTATTTTTTCAATACAGTAACAGCATGCAGGTTTGTCGTCATGACTCACTGGAAACTGCCCCATTAACAGCTATTTCAGCACCTCTCAGTTTATTTTCAGTGCTGTCTATGAGAACTATTGCGATATTTCATGCTTTTTACCTGCTACTTTAATATATATATAGAGAGAGAGGGAGTTTATATTTAGTTTAAGAGTTTATTTCCAAAATGAGATAACTCCGTTTAAAAAAAAATCTAAAATCATGTTTTTTATTGTGCATTCCAATTAATATCAATCAAACTGTAGTTGGTTTGTTTTGATTTAAGCCGTAATAACTAAATAAAACAGCTAACTAACACAATAAAACACCATAAGAACATGATAACATCATAAAAAACATGATTTTTGATTTTTTCTTCATATAACTCTTCATATATGCTGTATATAGCCTAATAGGCCTATGTTACCCTGGACCACAAAACCAGTCATAAGGGTCAATTTTTTAAATTGAGGTTTATATATCTGAAAGCTAAATAATTAAACTTTTCTGTGGTTTGTTAGGATATGACAGTATTTGGCTGAGATACAACTATTTGAAAATCTGGAAAATCGCCTTTAAAGTTTTCCATCAGAGGTGCTGTTGCAGGGCGTTGCTAAGACACAGGTTTTTTTTAATGCTCCCTATTGGCTTACCGCTGTGGCGAGTAGATGAACCCAAAAGGGGAAATTCTAAGCTTTACATAGATACCAAACTTGAGTGGGTAATTTCCTAAGAGCGGGTATCAGTGAGTAAAGTTTGTAGGCGTGTTTCCCGCCATTTTTGTTCGCGATTTTCCTGCATCCACTCACAAAAATAAAGTTTTTATATATTTACTTTAGGAAATTTACCAAATATCTTTATGGAACATGATCTTTGCTTAATATCCTAATGATGTTTAGCATAAAAGAAAAATCAGTTATTTATGTACAACGTTGGCTATTCCTACAAATATACCCATGCTACTTATGACTGGTTTTGCAGGGTCACATATAATATAATAAAAATGTATATACAGTATATGTATAATTACAAATTTACATCAGTGTGAATAAATAGATATTCGATAGATGTGCAAAGAATTCTTTCAGGAAGTGCAAAATCAAACACATATATGCAACATGTCTTTGTGCTTTACAGCAATACATTGTTTCAAAGGGCGTCCTTGGCTCGGTACGCACCCAGCTTGAGAGGATCTTCAAAGTTTGGCATGCAGAGGTGAAGATTGCTGTTTATTTTCATTTCAGTAATTTTTGTATCCCTTTGTCCTTTTCTTTTCTGCAGGCTGTGGAAACGAATCTAGCATCCAAAGACAGCCACTGGGTGTACGCCAATGAGGTAAGCACACAATCATAATGAGTTTCATAACTCTTTCTTATCTGTTTTACAAGAGACGTTGACCTCAAAGCTTTTGCCATTCAGATACCAACAGCCCAAAATCATTCAGTCTGGCATCATCAATTCCAATTTCAACTTACAACGTTTGATGCATGACACATATCTCATTCAGTATGGGATATGGTGTCACCATGCTAGAGCAAAGCTGACAGTGGATTATATCTCAGTGCCACATTTTGCCCTGCATTCTTTCTTTCTCTCTCTTTCTCTCGTTCTTTTTCTCTTTTTTCCCACTTTGTTAAATAAAAGTTGGAGAGCTTAGAATAGAGATCATGACCCAGTGACTTTGATTCCATCATTTGCAAGGCTTCATGGGAGATGTTGGTCGACATCTTTTGGTGCTGTTCTCATGTCCTTGGTAACATTTTTTTTCTGACAGGCTTATCCCAGGAAGGTGGTTCTTTTGGGTTTGATTTTAAGGTTGTGTACAGTGTTGGGTGTAACTAGTTACTAAGTACTTAGTTACTGTATTTTAATTACTTTTCCCTTGAAAAAGTAAAGTGAGGGATTACTCTTATTTTTCTGTAATTTAATTACAGTTACTTTTGATGTAATTAAACTAAATACTTTGTGTAATATATGTGTGTGTAATAGTGGAATTGACATCAAAATTCAGAGTCTAACTTTAAAATCTGTGCTTTAATGTATAATTCTCACATTTGTAATACTTGGTCAGTTAATAATACTACTTTATGTAGTTTAATATTATTTATTTGAATGAATTAAAAGAAGTGTGCATTATTATGTGTGTTTATGTTTTAAGATAATTCAGTCACACATTACGAAGCGCATTGCTGTCTAGCTTTCATTGCTTCTTTACGATATTGCAATCTGTGGTGTCAGATAATATTTCCACATGTAAGATTGTTTTTGGAAGACTCCTTGTCTATTTAAATACTTACAGTCGCTAGATCCTAATCAATTTCTGTATCCAACTGTAAGTCAGATCACTGTTCTCTCTCTGTGGCGCATGCTGTCAGAAGTCCGCTGTTCTTACTGAATATAAATTAGATTGCTTAGTCACTATATACCATATATCTGTCCATGTGAATACAGCTTTTGTTGTGTAATTTGATTTCTCACCAAGTCTAATTCCCTTTTCATCTCTGCTAATTTGCACAGTGTAGTCAGGTTTCAGCGAGATCAAATTAAAGCAGTCGCACACATCCGAGTAAGGTGAGAGAAGAGAGGGAGATCAAGAGATTCAGAAAACTTAGGCAATGCATCACCTTAGGCTTTGAAAAAAGAGGTAGGCCTAGATGTTAACTGAATCACATCACCGTGATGCTTCTGTTTATCCCTGAGTCTCTGAAATTGAGTCTGAGCTGAATAATTTCCCTGTGACTCAACACAAAGTTGAAATGAAACTCACAAATTAAGGCTTAATGGGTTTCATCCATCAGGGTCATTGTAGGATGTCTGAAGTCTGAATATCATTTTGAAGTTGACTGTTTTGATGCTTGAAACGTGGAGTTTGGTTGTAAACAAATTATCAGTATGCATGTTACAAAACTTGAAAAAATGTGATTCCTAACCAAATATTGAACTCGGCTCACACCTAATGTACTGTATTATAAGTCAATGTCTGCTAAATGGACAAAAGTTTGTGAAGTAATGCCTATAAATATAAAATTAAATCAAATCTAAAAGCATGCTGTGCTTGGGTGTTCGTTTACTTTTAACCATGTAGTGTAACCAAAGACCCCTTAAGGAAAGTCTCCACCCTCGACAGGGCAATGTTTGAAACGCCTCTAGGCAGCTATTTCAGTCATACAAAACATCTCGGTTACGTCTGTAACCTTTGTTCCCTGATGGAGGGAAAGAGACGTTGTGTCGAGACAGAATGGGGTTTGAACTTGAGAACCTATCATCTCTGAGTTGACTTTTAAAAGGCCAATCAAATTGGCGAATGGCCTGAACATGCCAATCTCCGCCCCATACATATGGATATAAAATGAAGATGGCGTGCCCCATTCATTCAGCTTTTGTGCTGAGGAACCTGGGACTATCCCCCGGTCACTGCAGCGGACGGCGAAGTGTTGTGGCATGAAGGACTTTCTGTTGGTCTCTCGACGTTGTGTCGAGACAGAATGGGGTCCCTATATGACACGCCACAGCGCTTCCGACGTGTCACCGACTCTAGCGGAGCGACACTAACAGGCGTAAGCGTGTCACCAGTGAGCGCTAACGCGAATCGTGACCTTCCAGAGGAAAAGGTAAGATATCAGGACTAACGAAGTCTGAGGGATCTTACCATCGGCCGTACGGGCGGAGTCCTTACCGTACCGTAAGGAACACTGGGAAGCGCTACCTCCTCTTGGAGAAGAGGCGCGCTACGGAGACCACATCCCACCGCACGGGGGGGAATTTGTGTAGATGCCAGC
Source organism: Triplophysa rosa (assembly GCF_024868665.1). Taxonomy (NCBI): domain Eukaryota; kingdom Metazoa; phylum Chordata; class Actinopteri; order Cypriniformes; family Nemacheilidae; genus Triplophysa; species Triplophysa rosa. Next base: position 16,385,134 of record NC_079899.1, on the reverse strand, counting down.
ATGGTCTCACCAATGGGAAGAACTCATGGGAAGAAGTCGTGCGGCCCACTCTGAGGGGTGCACAACCGCAGGTGGAGGTTCCACCGAGGGGAGTTCACAGGTTCACCAATGGGGGAACCGTAAAGTGTGGAAACATCATACTGGACGACCTCAAGTTGGGGAGTCACTATGTATGGAGCACCAGCGCAGATTAAGGGGTTCACCTGACTAGGGAAACTCTACCGAAACCAGGCCTGGTAGGAAGCCGCTCTGCCCGGCTCTCTGCCGGAGAAGTGCTTAGTGATGGATTGAATTCCTGTGCTTCGCCGAGAGGGGAAGCAGGGAAGCTAGAATGGCGCACTGACCCGAGGGTGAGAAGGCGCTTTCGCAGGCGTACGCCCAGCCGGCCGCCAGTCTATCTGTTGTCCCATTACTGTGCAGGACACAGGCTGACACCGGCTCTACACGAAGGTTGTAGAATCGTGCAAATGTATTGGGCATAGCCCAATCCGCAGCTCTGCAGATGTCTGCCAGAGAGGCGCCCTGAGCCAGTGCCCACGAGGAGGCTACACCCCGAGTAGAGTGAGCTCTCACTGCAAGTGGGCACGGGAGATCTTGAGATCGGTAAGCCGTAGTGATGGCGTCCACGATCCAGTGCGCCAACCTCTGTTTGGAAACTGCCCTCCCCTTCTGCTGACCTCCAAAACAGACAAAGAGCTGCTCAGAGCTTCTGAAGCTCTGCGTGCGGTCCAAGTAGAGGCGCAAGGCACGTACTGGACACAACACGGAAGGGGTTGGGTCTTCCTCCCCAACGGGGAGCGCCATGCACATAGCCGGGCCGGGGTCTCAGGATAACGTGAGAAAAAGCCGGTCCAAACTCTAGGCACTCGTTGGACACAGAGAGTGCTTGTAGGTCCCCTACCCTCTTGACCGAAGCGAGCGCCATCAGGAGAGCCATGGTAAGGTGAGGAAGACCGGCTTCTCCGAGGGGGAGCCGAGTGCACGGAAGAGGCATGAGACAGGCTCTGTGCCATTTCGTGAGGATGGGTTAGGCGAGTGTGACGGAGCACAAACGGTCCACGAGCCAGTGGCTGACGGATAAGCTTCCATGGGAATCCCCATATCACCCTCGCTGCAGCTGCAGACGCCGTCGATCGGGAAGCAAACGTGGTGGTGGCTGTATTCAAACAGAAAAAATAAAATCTGCTCTTTTAGACGCCTCTGACTCTGCCGAAACGCCCAGGGCAAAGTCACGGAAGAGGGGACGATCCGCTGCTCGCATCGTAAATCCAGCAGTAAAGAATACTCGCAGATGAAATTGCTCAGCATGTAGCCTCGCAGGTTCCGAAGAACAAAAGGTGAATGAATGGGCCACATCATCTTCCTTTTATACCCGTATGTACAGGGCGGAGATTGGCATGCTCATGCCATTCGCCAATTTCATTGGCCTTTTAAAAGTCAACTCAGATATGAAAGGTTCTCAAGTTCAAACCCCATTCTGTCTCGTCGCAACGTCGTGAGACCGACAGAAAGGGAATTTTTATTTAAAAAATTAATTAGCTTGAATGGGGAAAACAAAATCTGTATAAATTTCTTTGACCTGCTGAACACAAAGTAAGATATGTCAGTAAACCAAACAAATCTCATCCCCCATTGCAACCCGGTATCAGGCCAAAGCTTGTAACAGACATGCCGGTCCACTCGAAAAATGCGTGTCAGTGTCACGCATTGACTCTTCTAGGCGTGAACATGACACGCTCAGTTCTTTGCACTTGTAAAACTGAAACGATTTCAAAAATATGTATTAATTGTACTTTTATATAAAATAATAGATATTTTATAGCACTTAACCCCACTCCTACCCTAAACCTACCCACCTTCTGACGATTAAAAAACATGCAACAAGCAAATATAAGTCAGCCACAGGCATTTATTAAAACCTGCAGCAAAAAAACAAAAAATACTACTAGAATTATGAACAAGTCGCGTTGCATTCCTAGTCTTTTATAGCCTTACAATTGTGTGAGCACAGCAGGTTTTAATCACCGACGACCACATTCCAGGAAGGAACGCACACAGTGACATATACGCTCAAGTTTAGCGTGTGACGCAATCGGAGCAGGAGAGCTAATGTCATTTCACAACATACTATGATAGTCAATGGGTGCTGAGATCTGTTTGGTTATAAGCAATTTTCCAGATATTTTTCTCTGTGTTCATCAGAACAAAGAAATGTATACACATTTGGAACAAACTCAAATGTGAGTAATTGATGACAGAATTTTCATTTTTGGATGTACTATCCCTTTAAGCTTTGTGTTAAAAACAGTTCAAGGTTGCTCCAGGATTTGGTTTTGTATGAACTGTATAGAGACAGATATGACAAACCCTAAAGAGAATTCGACAAAGCACTTCACAATTTTACCTGTGCTGTATGTTTTAGCAGTGATGTCACAAATTCAAATACAGATGTAATGCACAGCACAGCTATATTTAGAGACTCTTTTAAGCTTCAATTAAAATCCACATTTCACACAGCATGTTCAGGTGCTCAGATGTCTGCGGAGATTTAATTACATAGTGACATTGGATGTCCTGACTTTGTCTGTTATCACCTTGTTGATGAGTGCAAAGTTTTATAGACATGCATAATTAATAGCACTGACAGGGACATGCACCAGAGATCATATATATGTTGGGCAGAGCTGTTTTGATTAATGTGTTAGGAGGTTGTCCGTGATCTCCCAGCTTTCCACACTGTGACTTGTCTCAGTACTGTCCTCCTTGCGTATATTGTCATGCTTCTTTGTCTAAACGCCCACCATTAGACTGCTACCAGGGATCGTAGAATGATGTTTTGTAAGATCAAAGTCACTATAGGACCTGAACAACACCAAGTCTGGATATGAAGGTCACTTAGTCAAAAGCTCATTTACAACATCAGTGATTTTTCTTGGTGCGCAGAGACACTGTAGACGTGATTAATTTATGAATAAGTTCATGGTTTTGTGAGAGCATGTAGTAGAAATTATGCCTATGGGGTTGTGTTCCTTTGAAGGGATATATCATAATAATACTAAATACAAAAATCTAATTAAAGTTGGTGAGACAGTAATATGTGTCTGCCATGCGTTTCAGGTAGAGCTTAATCCCTGAGGATGTGTACACAAAGCAATAATAGCAAAACCTGATGAAACAAAGTTGTGGAGATGTACCCACAAGTAGAACATAATTCATAAATAATTGGACAATAATGCCCAATGCCATACTAAAAAAATTCTTGTTTGGGGTATCCTAAAGTGGTTTAATTATAAAGAATTTTAAAGAATAGATTGGAAATCCCCAAAAGGGGATTAAATTAATATAAGGTTATGTATAGGTGAGAGAAAGCATGAAGAAACAGATGCTGAAACTAGTCTCAGATTAACATATCTGTATAAAGCAGACACTAATTTAGAAAATTATAACTCTTACAATAATAATAGTAATTTCAGATTTGTTTCAAAAAAAGTATTTTGAACAGTGTTTTGTATTTCAGTAATTTATTGCAGTGTGCCAAATTCTCCATCCATATAATATAATATTGCTGTCATATTTTTTTCCCAGTACTGTATATCACAGTCCCTGAGGAATTATGGAAAATGCCTTGTAAAGTTGGATTCCCAGCTTTACTTTCTCTAGACAGTGTGAGTGTAGGAATTCCATGCTACAGGACTAAAGGACTTTATATTTTTAAAAAACAGACCTTGATTTTTCTCATGTCTTTATTTTTGTTTTCTTAGTTTATTTGAGGCTCCGTTGAGTTTTGATCAATATGTTTTGATGCTAAGACTCACTTCGCTGCTTCGCTCTAAGCCAGCAGGACCATGTATTTATGCATTTGTGTGAGACATTTTGCACATTTTTGTATTTTCTTGTTCTTTTATTTATCGTTTTTTCCTTCTCGCATTACATCCAATACAAATCTGATTTCATAGACTTTAAAACTAACCAAACATTAACTGAAGTATGATGCAGCAGTGCCAGATCCTCTCCATGCTTACAACATAATGCTTGTAATGCTGTATTTCTGACATATCGTTGCTGAAAACAAAAGTGCTTAGAACATCTCTTTTTAGTCTTATGGCTGGAATACACTACAAGACTCTTAAAATCTGAACAGATTTTTTTTTAAACTAGACATCATACACTTGCAGACTTTTTGAAAGTTTCAGATAGAAACCCACTAACTAATCAAATCTGCAGACTGGCACAGACTTTCTGCAACAAGTCCAGACTGAAAACTCTTGTAGTGTATTTTAGCCTTTAGCTGATCTGGTATGCTGATTTTAAAGCAATTTGCGAGTCAGTAAGGCTAGAAGCCAACTAAAACAGCCTAACACCAGCTTTACTGGAAGTTCAAGATGACTAACTAGTGATCTTCTTGGCTTGGCCTAGACACAATCTTAAACCAGTAAAGACCAGCAAACCTTACATCTATTTTGTTAGCAGAGATATCAGATGCATTTGGACCACACTATGATCTTTTGCCCGGGTCAATTCCAGCCAGGACTTTCATTCGGTTTCATTTAACATGTTTTAATATGTCCATGTGTGTTTGTGTAGGAGGTGAGTGACACAGAGATCATGGAGCTCGTCCACAGCGCTCTGGGCCGAATGACGGTGATCAGGCAGATCTTCCCGCTTTGGAGAGACACCAACATCCGCTGCATGAGGAACAACCATCGCATCTCCTCACTGCTCTGCGACCCACAGGAGGGGTATCTGCAGTCTCTGGAGGTGTGTATCTTAGCAACCTTTACAACAGCAATGTTATTTTAGACTCATTCATCAGAAATAGATCTGCATAACGAAAATAGGAAGTTATGATTTACTTTAAAGGGATAGTTCACCCATTCTGTCACCATTTACTCATTTACTTTTTTCAAACCTGTATACATTTGTTTGTTCTGTTGAAGACAAAGAATGTATTGGAAGAATGTTAGCAATTTTCAGTTCTGGGACACCTTTGACTACCATAGTAATTTTTCCAACTTTGGTAGTCAATGATGTCCCAAACTGAAAATTGAAAATATTCTTTGAAATATCTTCCTAGTTTGGGTAATGAAGTGAATGATGAAGAATTTCTAATTTTTGGGTGAACTATCCCTTTAGTTTGGTCCAGTGTATGGTTTTAATAGTTTCGGGGGTACAGACTTAGTGGGCGATCACACAGAACGCGCCTTTTCTGTTCGAAAACGTGAGGCGCGCCGTGCTGCTCTTTTGGTTGACTCTTTGAAAAGAGTTTTTTTTATGTTGCTAGGTAACCACCGAAACAGCTGTCCTGTCAGTCAAGGATTATAGCGCGAGCGCTCTAGTTGCTGTTAACTCTCATATTATCCGAAATTTTAAAAAGGTACAAGCAGAGGGCGCTTGCTCTGACCTTGCTCGGTTAACCCTCATCAGCCAACACAAGTTTCTCCTACATCATTGCAGTCTACGGACGTTTCCAGCAACTGTAAAGTTCTGTCACCACATCGGAAGGCCCGCCTCTCCTTTCATTCGATTGGACAATGGGAAAAAAGGAGCTTGACGTCAAGCGCTTTTCTGCTCAGAGTTTAGTTTTTTTCAACTTCAGGCGCTCAGAGCTCTCCGCCTAAAACGCGAGGGGCCCGGCATGTATAAGCAGCGTGCAAAACGCTCCCTGCCAACTGCAAACAATTCAAAAGAGGCGCGTCTAACAGCAAAAGACGCGTTCTGTCTGATCAGGCCTTTATGCAGTATATACTGTATATAAAGCAATGCCTTTTTGTATGTGCATAATCTTTCCTCACAACAGTTTTTTTTTATAGTTAAAACACATGATTTTGACTTTGCCTCCTCTAAAAACATTTATTGCATTAATGGTAGTGCCCTTAAGAATCCTGGCAGATGCTTTCCTACAAAAGCTAAAGAGTACCGCTTTAGTGCACTGACACAGATAGCTAAAGTCTTATTCGTAATTGTCTTTTTATTACAGCTTTGACTTCTAAATTAAAAGTATCTGGGCCGCTGTTATATGACTGCAGTAACTACGTGTCATGTTTGTTTTTGCCGTATCGCTTAATTTCTCTAGAATCTTAATTCAAAACAAGGGCATGCGCCACTGATCCAGATTAGCCCGCTGTGCCCCGGTGGTTTTTCGCACTAACAAATATAGTCTTGTTAGATCACATTCGCTAGCTATAATTGTGAAACCTTTCCCCGCCTAACTAATGCAACATTTAAATGCTGGATCTGTTTCTGGCTCTAATAAAACCTTGTATGGGTCTTTTCCCTCTTTAAGAATGGATTGCGAATCCATGTACATTTTGTCTTGGTCTTACTGTCTCAATAATTCATGAAAAGAGGGTTTCGTGCCAGCTGATGTCAAAGCGGTACCACAAAAGCAGCGTTAAGTCCCTTACAACAAAAGAAGGAGGGGATATTTGAGATGTTAGCAACCGCAGGGATGCTCCTCCCCCTCCGTCGGTGCTAATGACACCGTGGTGGGTGAATTAGAGATATTGAGTCAGTGTTGTGACAGATTGGATGTTTTAATTAACTCGAGAGGTTTCGGCATTGTGCATCGCAGCCCTCAGGCCACGGGTCTCAGCACTGCACGCTGACAGTTTGTGGAATGCTGAGTAAAAGCTCTGTGGGCGGCGTTGAGCTTTTATCTGTCTAATTGATGGCCTCATTTTGCTGTTTTGTTTTCCTCATTTGGATTTGAAGCCGGTGATATCAGAACAATTGCTCAACGCTGGATGTTTTCACAACTGGATGTTTAATAACATTTTTACAAACTTCATTCCATTAAGTGGCCTTACAGGTGGAAATGTTTTGTGTGGTACAGTACATAATTGGTTTTAGATCCTCTGGGAAAAAGATGGAAAGGTTTGACAAGAAAGAACAGATGATTTCTAAAAATAATAATAATAAATGTTATATAGACCACTTTGTAAGATGTAAACACTGGTCCAGCAGCACTTCTGGTTTCATTTTTATTTATTTTTTAATCTTACATATATAATTAAAGCTTAAAGATATTGTTCTGTTGGTTGTATTCTGTTTAAACGTTTGTGCAGTGTTAAAAAACCTGAAACAGGAAGTTCTTCTTCTGGACCAATGTTGGACCAGCTTTGTTTACACCTTCCGAAATGGTCTATTCAGTGTTACTAGATTATATCAGAAGTCAGTTTACAGAGCAATTGAAATAGACCATTTGAACAAATTATCTGAAAGCAGATTTAGTAGTTTTGTAAACATTGATTAGAATTTGAGCACACCCCTCAATAAAACCACATTCACGCCCCCAAAACGTAATCCTGCAATGGCACGCCAGCAAACCTGAACATGCAAAATGACAGGCTCACTTTTTGAAGTAAACACAAAGATGTGATTTCCCATATCAATTACATCAGGAATGTTTGTCAGGAAATATAATTATTTGGTAAAAAAACATCACCACAGCCTTTTTCGCGCATCACGATCAGCTGTCGGTTACAACCATTTGTTTTTATAACAATACTCATTAAAGGCCCTGTGAAAACATGCTGTCCAGATCGCAGTCACACAGAAGCACGAACAAATGTAAACTCACCGGTTCATGTTATTTTCTGTTGCTTAGTAACTGTGTGAGTCATAGCTCTACAGCAATAGGAAGCGATTCAAACAGATAACATGTTTTGTCTCACTTGCGGGCGTAACTCCAGTCTCGCAGAGCTGAATCCGTGTCAAGGGTACATCTGATGAATCGGACAGCTGGCACCGGGTGCACATCTTACTTTAAAAGAAAAAACGGTCGGGAATCTAGGGAACACAGAGCTTCTTAGGGAATGAGCGAGGAACTTTAAAACCGTATACTTGCTGACCTTGTGTCATAAGAGCACAGGGCCGCCTTAAATGGGAACGTCATTCCAGGCCGTGTGATGTAGGGTGCCCGCTACGGTCTACTATGCCATAACATTTTCACTGAGCCTTGGACCTGTAAATATTTTGTCCAGGTCCCCATGAATTTTAGAGACGGCCCTGAGGCACATTAGCATGTATTCCGCATACACAAGCGAACAGACCGGGCATCTGACTGGCGCTGTGCACGCTTGGTTGTGAACCCAGATGACCGTGAACGCTGTGTGAATGAGAGGGGTTGGGAAGGGATGCAAAATGGATGAACCTGGAGCGGAATGAGGCGAAAGGATAGAGGGGTAGATTAATTCCTCCCTGTTTGACTTCCTGCCTGTGCTTTGTTGGGTTTGTTTTTTCCTTCTTGGTGATACGGCGGTGTGTCTTTGTGAGACTCTGTGTCTCACGGCCCCTGCTGAAGGAAGCCCACAGAGAGAGCAGTGAAACCTCTCTCATCTCACTTGTAGAAGGCTTGTAAACAGAGTGGATGGAGATGTTATCGTCGTCGTTGTCTCTCTTTATGCGCCGATTTCCTCATAAGTGTGTGGTTATGCCAGAATGACATTTCAGGGTGGGACATCGAGTTTGGCTGCGCGGCTCCTCAGACTCCCGTCTCCTTGACGATAACAGTGCTGTCTCTCAGCACGATAGCTGCTCTCTGCAGGAACAGAGTCATGCAAAAACCTCCTGCAGTGCTCTTTCTTTTCCTCTGTCTGTCTCTTTTTCACTGTCAAAGAGCAACAGCAGATTCATTCTCATTCATACACACAATCCGTCCTTCAGAAAGTTAGAGAACTGTTGAAGCAATTTAATGAAAAAGAACTCAATTTGCATTTCTTGAAGTAATTACCAGTGCTCATGCAAAGAATGAATGGTTTAAGGTTACGTTTTAAGCTTTAGTTGTGTGTAAATGAAATAAATCGACATGGTCATAATACTCAGCATGTGTCTTATGTTCAGTCGGCTGTGTGTAAGTCGCTGTGTGATCAACACATAATGCTCGATGATGCTTAAAGTGTAAAGGGAGAAATAATGAAAAAGTCAATCACAATTTAGCAATTAGGTTTAATAAAAAAGACCAAGAGATTGTAGTATGCAAATGATAACGTTGTACAGTAGGTCATATTCTAATTCATACTCCAGGTTCATCCATTTTGCATCCCTCATTTTATAATGTAAGTCAATGGGAGATTTTTTACAAATGTAATCTTTAAGAAGTATAGTTTTTATATCTAAGTTTAGAGTTATGTACAAAGCAAATTTTGTACAGAGTCGCCATGTTTTTTGCTAGAATGAGTTGCATAATATTAATTCATAGACTTAACCAGTACTTAACCCTAACCAGTATGATTGAGAAACATTAATATAGTGCACTTGCTGAAAAATAATCAAATGTTTGTTTGTTTATTTATATTTAATGTTTATTAAATGTTGTTGTTTTTTTTCGCTAACACTTTACGTATATAAAGGGTTATTAAAGGGTGTGATGCATTATAATTGTTCGTAATGTGTATTGTAATACATTAAATGTTGTTGTAAAGAATTATAACCAAATTAAAACCACTAAGTTCAACAATGAATTGATAATTGTTATAATGTATTAACTGTTGTTACAATTATTCATGAGACATTACAATGCATTATAAGGTGCATTACAAGTCATAAATAATACATTAAACTACTTTTATAATGCATTATACGTACAGTATATGCTTTAAGTAAAGTGATACCGTTTTTTTTAATCTTTGTGTGTTTTCAAGGTCTCTAGTTTGTACTTGTACGACAGCGTGCTGATGTTGGCCAATGCCTTCTACAGAAAGCTAGAGGACAGAAAATGGCATAGCATGGCTAGTTTAAACTGCATGCGGAAGTCAACCAAGCCCTGGAACGGAGGCTGGTCCATGCTGGATACCATCCAAAAGGTTTGAAGCCACTTTCCAATTCATCTCACTTGCATCTGATTTGATTTGGTGCACTTCAACTCAACCTAAGTAAAGTTCAGTGCAGTTCAATAAAACAGGTCTAGTTTAAACAATGTATTTGTTTCTAAGTCTAATTTGTCTTTCACTGCAGGGACGAATTTCGGGCCTCACTGGTTTAATGGACTTTCGTAGCAATGGAGCAAACTCTCACATTCAGTTTGAGATCCTGGGAACCAGTTACAGCGAAACATTTGGGAAAGACGTCAAACGGGTGAGTGGAAATCAGGAGGACAGGGGTGGTTCTAAAGGTTGGCCAGAGGGGGCGGTGCCCCTGTGTTAATATACTTTTCTCCATTTCCTACCTAATTTTAAATAATGTATCTCTAGAAAATTGTAATTATGCAGTTCAATTTGCCAGGTTTTTTACATGATTGAATTAAATATTTGCTTTAGAGCTTTCAGAGAAAATGACTCCCAGTTAAGTTCAGCACCTTTGAACCTCAGAGCTCCCGTAACAAAGCTTAATATCTGGTTTAGAAAACAGGTTTTACTCCGTCATTTAATTACTAATTGACATCGGTTCAAATGATCTGAACAATTTATCCAAAATCCTGCCTGTTTCGCAACAGACCTTTCCTAGCCAAATATTTCCTTTTATCTCTAGCTTTTCTCATACTGGCAGGCTGAGAAACTGAAATAATTAAAAATGCTTTTTTACTCTTTGAAAGAAATTTAGTTCATGGAACAGGCACATAAAACTATGCACATATTTTGCATATGATAGTATAGACCCTTTTTAGGTTATTAATTGTATTTGTGAACATTCTAAAGAATGGCATTGTATGCTTATAGTTTGTGGACAAACTCCAAATAGTACAGGTACAGTAGGCGGCATTGATTTAAACTTTTGTTGAGATATTTATCATTTTTGCTCAGTTTTTATGTGTCAGTTGCGGTTGTCATCTTGTTGTCTATGTTGTACATGTGCTTTATACATGCATAAGACGTTTAAGGCGTAATTCCAAATTATTGCTCTCCTAGAAGCACAACTGGCCCTGCCTGATATCTTCCTCAGAGGTGTGATATTGAGTGTAAAGTTGGCAAGATGAGATCATGCCTTTTTTTGGCAAGAATATATATAAATGCTTCAAGATTTTGTTGGCATTGCTGTTTTCTTACTGATTTATTTAGAAGTGTCTTTCTTCAGTCTTAAGAATAATAATTTTTATACCTCCATGTGACTTGTCCTAAAATAAAACATCTGTTACAGCACATTTAACATCTGGTTTAAATATTTTTTACACCAGTGAGTGCTCTGGTCTGTAATTTTTTTCCTGACAGAAGCTGTGTTGCATGGAAATGATAGAAAATTTGAAATATTTTTCCAGGGACAGAGTAGCGCCCCCTTCTGGTCAAGTGAAGTCTGTTGTATATAACAGAAATCATAGCACATGATGTTTGAGAGGACAAAGATGAGTGGAGTGCAAAAGAAAAGTGAGGAAAACAGATGGACGGAGTGAAAGAGAGACAGACCCTGCTGTGATTTCAAATTGGATACACTAACATTGAACACAAACACACAAATAGTTGCGTAACGTCCCACAACAACACACAGACTCAACCAAACCCGTCATTGTTGATGATTCTATCATTTGTCTCTCTCGAGTTCTCATTTATCCCTCCCTGATGCACAAGTACACCCACACACACAAATGCTGACAGGGCAGCTGAAGTGTTTTGCGTTGTGGTTCTGGTCATTATCGCGGCTCTATAATGTGCCAAACACTCTCAATCTTGTTGCCTGAATGTTAGTGAGCGTGTGAGTTTAACACTGTCAACATGGCCATTCCCTCTGGCGACAAACACTGAGAGCTAATGACTACACGCACACACACGCACGCACGCACGCACGCACGCACGCACGCACGCACGCACTCACTCACTCACTCACTCACTCACTCACTCACTCACTCACTCACTCACACACACACACATCCTCCAGCTCAAACATAGTACCCCCACTGTCCAATACACTCATAACATTGACAGCTAATAAACACACACATACACACATGCCCCGCTGTCCATCAGCATGAATATGCATTCCTCCACTCTGATCTGTTTTTTTAAATGATGACTCCGCCTCAGGACCCTCTGAAGCCCGTACAGAGGCCCCCTGCATATCATCCCACTGTTTTATCTTCCTGTCGTCATTTCTTTCCGCCCTCTCCTCATTTGTTTATTTATCTTTCCACCAGACGTCGGCTGAAATCTAGCTCCATAATGAAGATGGAGATGTTATTTTGTCTCTGTCTCTTCACCAGTTCCGTTTTGTGTCATTCCTTGTGTCTCTCACTTTCGTTTAATCTTCTGTTTTCATTAAAGCGTCAATTCTGTAATCCGGACTGGGACTGGGAGTGCCAAACATCTTTACGAGATGGATTGGATCCCAGTTCTGATCAAAGCGGTTTAATTCAACACCTTCACACAAGGGCGCAGGTGTTAAGAAATATGGTCTCATGGAGATTTAAGGGTTGGTGAACTAAACTCTGGATTATTGGTTAGTGGTGATGTACTGATATGTCATGTGGCAGTGATGTAAGATGGAATCTGTATTTATTCATGAGTGACAAAGTGTGTGTGTGTGTGTGGGGGGGGAAGGGTAAACCCTACGGTATGGGGACAAAATGTCCCCACAAAGATGGCAATATCCAAAATCCTTGTCCTTGTGTGGACATCTTTTGGTCCCCATGAGGAAACAAGCTTATAAATCGTACAGAATTAACTTTTTTGAAAATCTAAGAGGAGAAAGTTTTGTGTGATTGTTAGGTTTAGGGGTAGGGAATATGATATACAGTTTGTACAGTATAAAAACCATTGCGTCTATGGAATGTCACCATAAAACATGGAAACCCAACATGTGTGTGTGCGTACGTGCATGTGTGCGTGCGTGTGTTTGGTAATTAAGTTACTTGCCTTATGGCTGCAACTGCGCATATTGAGCAGAATATTTTAAGCACAGCAAATGAATCCGGTGAATTTAGGACTCGAATAAACAGCAGTAAGAAAAAAACGAAGGTATTAATGGTTGAATGAACAAACAGACAAATGCTGACAAGTCAAACTAGAAAGATTTTGTCACTTTGCCCTGCATAAGCAGCACAAAAATCAAAGTGTAGAAAGTCAAAGTGTATACTGTATTACAAGTTAGAGCATGCACTAGCAATAACATCATAAGTATGGTTATCAAGGAAAGCCGAAAAATGTAACCCTTAATGCATTAAAGGCGCAGTTTATAACAATTTTGCAGTAAAATATCCAAAAACTGCTAGGCTAGTAATATTATATATATTATATATTTTGTTCAGCTGAGTACTTACAATATCTCAAATGTTTCCAACTGCTTGTAAATCGTGAGAAAATCTCCATTCTAAACTGTGGACAACACTGTACTGTAGAACACTGTAGAAACCACATGACAACAGTGTCGTGGACAAATGCAGAAGTAGTGTCTAGCAAGCCATTAGCTTTTTTCGAGCAGTCACTTATTTATGGACCACAATTATTCGCAACATTTATAAAACTTTACCTCATCCGCTAACATGATTTCTCGTTCCCGACTGATTGATGGCCATCAGCGGTGGAGTTGAAGACAACAGATCCCATCATTCCACGCTCCTTCACTGCGTCATCAAGCTACGGCATTGTTGTTGTTTTGATCGTGTTATTTAAATGTGTTATTTGATCACCTGTAAGTCACTTTGGATATAACCATCTGCCAAATGCATTACAATGCATTATTGTAAATGTAATGAAAAAACATACATCATCTGGCTGATCTCAGAAACTGTGGTGACATCAGACTAAAGTTTTCCAGGAACACAGTTACCATGCTTGCATCTGGGCGAGTCAAGCGTGGGTGACCTCTGCACAATTGCCTGAGTGGTTCCCATGGCGATGGGGTGAGATGTGGGCTGCAGGTGATTCTGGGGGAAATGAAATGAGCCTTAATACGCCTCTGTCACCTCTCTGAGCAATTGGTGTGGAGAAAAGAAGCATACAGCGGACCTCCCTGGTTTCAGAAAACACAAACACACACACACTGGACTTTTGCCTTAGTGGGCGATAAAAGCCACTAGTAAAAAGCAATGTCTGTATTTCTCTTTCGCATACACATATTCATCCATCATTCTTTTGTGTATTTTATATATAAACTGGAAGGATAATGGACGTTTTTGATAAACTTTAATATATACATATTCCTATCATACGTTTTCCTATTCCATATGTGACATTTTTAACTTTTGCAGCCCATGAGCCTAGCGCTGACATTTTTGTTCATTCAAATGATTTTTTTCCAAGTAATCACTGTGTATCATTGTATATCCTAAAGCCCACAGCTCACAAACTGAATTTTTTTACTGTTTTTTGAACAGATAATCATGCCCATGTAGCTTAATGTAATTAAAATGTCTTCTAATTATCTGAACTAATTATATCTATCTTTATATCTCCATATAATGTATTATTCCAAATAAGTTTCAGCCTGCCACTTTTTTCTCCTTTTTGAAACTACATTGTTCTCTTAAAACAGCCAAAATAGGCTCACACTCCGAAGAAAGATGAAGATTCCAACATTTCTAACAATAATATTTGCAGCGTAATCTTATAGGACCTGTAAATGGCCTCAGTGATTTAAATACAGAGAGGCGCAGTTGTTCCTGTGTATTTAGAGATGCAGCGATGAGGTGAATTTTTCACCCGCCAAAGCACGAATCTCATTCGATTTGATGAACAGTAATGAGTTTCTCTCACAGACTCAATAAAGAGATCAAAAGGCACATCTCTCTCTAAGCAAGCACAGAAACGGTAACTTACAGTACACAACCCTGACGATGCGCTTTTAAAACCCCTCTCACGCTCGCACCACACGTCTCTATGTCTTATCCTGTTATCTACTGTACTTTAGCGGCTGTTTGTAATCCTCTGTCTCTCTTTCTGTTCCTCTCTCTCTCTCTCCACTACAATATGTGGAGATGTTCACTCCCAAAGTTACAAACAACACAATTTGTGAAAATCTGGCACATAGCCCTTTAGTCTACTTGACAAAATGTTTGTGCCTTCACAGGCTGGATTCGGGTTGGCTTGTAGCTCTAATATCGCAAACTAGAGATGAAGAGAACAAAAGAGAGGCTTGAAAACAACAGAATCCAGCTCTGTGTATCATGGCACAAAGAAGCCAACACAGTAGGAAATGACAAAAGAGAGTCAATGATGTGTTGTGTAAACTTCTTTGCTTTGTGTCTCTAAACAAGACGATTTAATGTTGAGTATTCAGAGTATTGTTATTGTATAGCAGAAGAGGCTGCTGTTAATATTATTCCTCCAAAAACACATTGGATATACTGTATGTTACAACATTTCGATCTCAAGATGTTTTTGATTGACACATTGCAAAATAAAGGTGAATGTTGTAACAGTGTGTGGTTCCTGTGCACTGTGTTTCTGTGGCTAAATTGGTAGAGCAGTTAATGGGCTTGAATCTTAGGGAAGACACATAATGATAAAAAAAACATACCTTGAATGCACTGGATAAAAGAAAATGCAAATTGCCAAATGTACATTTTCGTTTTTTATTTAGACAAATATGGAATTTGCTGGTTAGGGTTATTTGCGCATACTGTAACTCACACAAACTGCAGGGTAGAACACACACACACGTGCTGTAGATCTGCCTTTCAAGTGCTCTCTGACACAACATCTCAAGTGGACATTTGTCTTTTAATCCCCGTTAACACCTTCCCATATGATTAACTATTTAACAGCACAGACAGAAGCTAGAATGGAAATGTAAGGAAAAACATGAAAGAAAATCCATTCACTCACTTGGGAAAACACTGTGAGATGATGGAGATTTTATTTTTTATTTTTTTTAATGGAAGAACTGTTCTTATTTTATGACAAATACATTTTGAAATTTATTTTGCTTCCATTTACTCACCCTCAAGTTGTTTCAAATCTTTGTTCTGATGAACACAAAGAAAGATATTTGGAAGAATGCTTATACCCAAACAGCTCTTGGTCACCTTTGACTACCATAGTAGTAAAAATTGCGTTATAAATTTCTTTGTTCTGTTGAACACAATTTTCCTACTATGGGTGAGTAAATGATGACAGAATTTTTATTTTTGGGTGAACTGTCCTTTTAAGTGAGGTAAATCAGGTGTCAGTCAAAAACAGTTGCTTTGTTAAAGAAAAAAAGGAAAATAATAAATAAATAAAACAAACATTACTTGAGTAAATAAGTTATATAGTGTGATTTGATTTTTGTAATTCATTTTTGGGGGGCTCTACCTCCTACATTAACATGAGCTGATGTCAGAAGAACATTTCTTACCAGTTGGAAGTTTGACCAATTTCAAGGGTGTGAAATGAAAGACGGCAGAGCTGAAGCCTGGTCTATTTTTATGTCTCTATTACGCATTTTTTTAAATATACAAAATGGCAGGTAAGCTTTCTGAACTGAATGTGATTTAGCAAATGAAAGAGGGGGAGTTGTTGTTACTGTGACAGGGATCGTGTGCTGTAGGAATGAGTAATGATATGTCATAGGGCAGATGATAAAGCTTCAGTCATATTGTCACTCGAAAAAGACCGTAGGGTCAAAAGCTGGCGGGATGAAAGCCGAGTGTTATTTCAGGGTCAGAGTTTCTGCATGTCCGAGATATTAGATCTGCAGCCTGTTGAATCCTTCACAGATTTAGTGGGATATTGGGATTATGATGGATGGGACTGGAGTCGAAGATGGATTGATCAAGTCTTTTATCATGAGATGTGGCCGTACGTTTTGAAATAAACTCTGTCATTGCTTGTAGAAGGACAAAATAAGTAGTTTCCACTTCTCTTTGTCAGTTCCACTTTGGGTGAACACTGAACACTGACTTATAATGTTTTGGCCACATTTTAAAATGACATTGTAGTGTTTGCGTAATGATTGTGATTTGTCTTCTTTCTAATATCTGTTTGCATATTGATTTGTCTTTTCTTTCTCCATCCATCTATTACACTGCAAGTATAGCATTACATTGTGTTGATTGTTGTGCAAACCCGTAAGAAAGATGTGTGCTGAGTGCCATGAATAATTTATACAGAACAGAAGCCTAAATTATAAGCTTACCTAAAACATTCTTCACTGCCTTGCAATCTTTGGTGTTTCCTTGCGGACATGCAAATACAGTTTATATTAAGTTTTTTAATATAACTCTTGTTTCTGTTTACAAGGGTTCAACCTCTGGGGCCTTGGGAAACAAGAAAACTTTTGGGAAAGTTTGGCTGTTTTTGTATTGTTTTCTATTTTCTTTGTTGATACTAGCAAGAATACAGTCTGTATAAAGGATAGATATTTGTGTGTGCGTGTATGGGTTTCTTTTCCACTTTACCTTTTATCTTATTTTAAAGAGTGGGGGGAAACAATGTGAACTGCTGATTTGTCACCAGGCTGACAGCTGTTGCCTAGACTTCCGCCTAGCAAGCTTACATGACCATTTTAACCTGGCCGTGTAGCTAAAGCACAAACGCCCAAAGGCCCGAGATTAATCTTGAATTTGTACCCAGTGGTGATGGATCAATCATAAACCGATAAGCATTTGAGGGCAATTTTAAAGAGAAGAACTCGGGTTGTGTCGGGTCACCTGGCTTTGATCAGCTCTTTCTTTGCAATTCTTTATATCAGCTCAAACTTGATCACAACTCAATCACAATGTTTCTCTCTCCGTCTCCCAGCTGGCGACGTGGGACTCTGATCGTGGGCTGAATGGGAGTCTGAGGGAGAACCGGGCTGAGCAAGGCATGCATGGAGTAACTCTCAAAGTGGTGACCTTACTGGTACGTATTTCCGTAAATCAGCTCCCTGTTGGTGCAATCGCTGCGGTCATGTCTCCGTGATATCGCATTGAGAGAAAGCTCTAAATCACAGCCGAATAAAGCACAAGATGATTTTCAAATTCAAGACATGCTCCTGGAGCAACATTCCTGTCAACTGTTTATTGACCTGACCCCCAAAATCATGAGTGAATGATTGCTTGATAAAAAAAAGTGTGTAATTTCCAACACAGATCCTAAATCTGATCGTAAAATCTCAATAGTGCTGTAACAACCTGTCACTGGCACCAATGAATATAGTATATTGTGTTGAAAGGTTTCTTTTGATACACAGTATTATAGACCACAGTTCGATAGATTGTATATTGTTGGCATAATAGCAGCATTTGAATTCCCTACCTTGTTTGTGCCATGATCATCTGGCGTCAGTGCTTTAGTCCTGCTTGCTCCTCATGGTTCCTCTAGGGATTGATGGAGACTGCTCTTTATTAATTCTTTAGTCTATCACTGTTGTGGACCCTCTAAATACGATTACCTTCATGGGTTCCTCAGATATTCCATTTGTCTGGATCTTAAGGCCGGTTTCAAAAACAGTCAATCGTCTTTAGCAGCGACATGCCTTACTGCAATTTGCTCAGGTGAATTTAAAAAGGTAATTTCTGTCTGATGAGGCATCGCACGCTTCACTGCTCATGGTATAAAAGTTCTGCAGGACACTTCATTTAGATTAACCTGAGACCGAAGGGTTCCAGCTGTCACTGGTATAACAGTCTCGTCACCTTTGTGTGTGACAGAGGGCTAATCTGAGAGCCGAGTTTCCTCCTGAACGGACCTATTAAACTGAAATAAGTTTAGAGATGAATATTAAATCTTTTATTTGCAGAAGCATGTTCATACTTATTAGCTGCTATGTCATGTCGGATCTTTCTCTGCGGTCATCTTCGCTTCTCCTTTAACGAATAAGTTAAAAGATTCGATCATGTTTGATGGTAACGCCAAATAATGGCTGCGTCAGCTTTTAAGCCTGTCCGTTGTGCTCAAGTTGCCTGTAAAGTGTCATTATTTGAACACTTCCAAAAACGACAAACTTTGCAATAAGGTCAAACGCAAAGTGTAGTCAGGACAAGAAGGTGTGTTCTGCTTATTAATTTAAAGTTTCAAATCAATAAGTGAGTAAGTGACTTTATAATAAGACCCTAATTTTCGCTTGCTTTTTCAGGAGGAGCCTTTCGTAATGGTGGCGGAGAACATTCTCGGTCAGCCTAAGAGATACAAAGGATTTTCTATAGATGTCCTGGACGCCCTGGCCAAAGTTCTGGGCTTTAAGTATGAAATGTATCAAGTGGCTGATGCGAAATACGGATCTCCACAAGCCAATGGTTCTTGGAACGGAATGATCGGAGAGCTGATTGGGAAGGTAAGATTCATTTATAGGAAGATTGAGTTGTAGTAATGTGTTACAGTATGTTTGTTTGTTTACGATTTCTACGTAGTGTACGATACGTTTTACAAATAATGTGTTTGTTATAAGTATCATTACGTCACACTGCTATCCTTTTATTGTGGTAAATGAAGGTTCTTGTGATTGAAATATCCAGCCTTGACAATATTATGATAGGCCTACTTATATTGCAAGTACTGTACTGTATAACATGCTATTCAAACATTGCTATTCAGAGGGCAGATGTGGCTATTTCTGCCATAACCATCACTCCTGAGCGAGAGAACGTGGTTGACTTCAGCAAACGTTATCTGGATTATTCCGTGGGAATTCTGATGAGCAAAACCGAGGAGAGACTGAGCATCTTCTCATTGCTGGCACCGTTTGACCTGGCCGTGTGGGCCTGTATAGCCGCTACCATCCCTGTGGTGGGTGTCATGGTCTTTCTGCTCCGCCGCATCCAGTCTGTCCGTTCCCAAAATCCTCCTGGGCCCCACCAGCCTGCTCCTGTCACCACGTCCTTCCAGAGTGCCATCTGGATCGTCTACGGAGCTTTTGTACAGCAAGGTGAGCTGGGTCATGTCTAATCAACATCAAAGTGAGGGATGACGTATCATTGCTGAGGAACTGTCTGGATGGTGCAGTCGAGAGCTGATGTCGTTGTTGTTGTCTATGTCGGTACAGCTTGTGCAGCATTTTAATACTTTTTTTAAGATCTCTTTCAGCAGAATATATAATTCATATAGAGTATTTTTAGAATTTCCAAAGTCAAGGCACTATAAGACAATCCCTGGGGAGTCTGCATTGTGTTTGCAAAATGAATTATCCCAAAGCATTTTTGCAACCCACAATGAAACGGCACTTTTGGCACAGAAAGTCATAAGATGGATCTGCTGTGAAATAACGCTTCTTTTAAAGAGCAGTGACGTGCGAGGAGTCATCTCTACATTTGGGAGGTTGTTTGTCAAATGAAATATAAGTTTCTATTCTGTTTGATCTTTACATGGCCTCAAAGCTTAAGCAAACAATTCTGTAAAAGTTTTGTGTTTACATTAACGCTTTGGTTCTCAGCGTTTTTCCGACCCCTAACCCTTGACGTAAGCCATTAAAACATCATTAACTCAACACATATTAGACGTGGGTGCACATGGACCAAAGTCTGTTTACTTGTCCTTGGTCACAATCAGTTCTGTCTGAAATTATTTTACTCGCCGTTATGGAACATTGCAGGTTCAAATCTCATACTGGGATTTTTTCCCCATTTGATGGGTCATTTTTTTCCAATGTCGTCTATGATTTCACTCACCCGACACATTTAGGTGTAGGTGGGGGTGGGCATTCATCATTTTAAACCCTAATGCTCTGTCAAACCAGTAATGGCCGTGAATGACCTACCTAACCTTTGACCTTTCATATCTATGTGGAGTTCATTTTAGACCTGAATGGACACAGATTTTATATAAAGTCTCAAAGTCCCTTTAGAAAAGTTTCATTCCCTAATGAGCTGTGATCATGATCTTTTCATTTCTTTCTCACCGTCCCGGTGTCAGTGATGACATTTCAGTGATAAAGGCGGTGTGTCCTGGAGAGGAATATTGTGTTGACATTTCTACCGGTTTAAGGTGTTGAGCTTTCCTGAGGAATCCCGTGATGGGAGAATGAATGTTATTGCATGCAGTACTGTATCACTGCCAAAAAAGCACCGCCAAGAAAAATCTCATAGGTATAAGATATACTGTAGACTTTGCAAGGGACAATCGGTACCCTTGCTGGTAGATGTTGTAACTGCACCCTTCTAGGAACAGAAGGCATCTTTCTCCCTTGATGGCCGTTCTGACAAATTGTCATTGTATTACTGATGGCTAATAGCTATCTTCAGTTATTATAGATCTCCCCAGGTAACAGAGGTGGAACGCCATGGGTGAGAGAGCTTGAAAATGAAGTAAAAATGAGGTATTGTGCTAGAGAACAAAATGTGGTAGACCTGTCTGTATTTTTCAAGAAAAAGAATGATGTTAAAAATCTTTAATAAAAACGGAAAGAACATTCTTGAAATAGGAGAAAGATTGTGGTTTTTTTGTTATGGAGTTACAATTACAGACACGCTGCAATGTTTCTCTTCTGTCTTGTCTTTGTAGGTGGCGAGTCCTTCATGAATTCAGTGGCTCTCAGGATTGCCATGGGAAGCTGGTGGCTGTTCACCCTAATCGTCTGTTCATCCTACACAGCCAACCTGGCAGCCTACCTCACCGTTTCTCGCATGGACAATGCTGTTCGGTAAGACAAATGCTAACTAGTCCAACTCTCCATCTAAGTTCATGGGAAGTTGCTCATTCACATGCATGGGTAAGGTTGGAGTACAGTATTAACTCTCACTAGTTGCATTGTTGTATGTGTTCTAGACCAGGGTTTTGAGTCAAGAAGCCTTTTGCATAATTCAGAAAAATCGCTGTTACCATAGAAACGGGAAAAATCCTCTTTGCAAATTTGATTTCTTTAACCAATTTCTACTATTATATAGCTTATACTTGTAGTGAGGGGTTTACTTTTCATTTCATAGTCGCTGATTTGGAGCTATTTTGGTGAAATTTTCAGGAATTTTAAGCAGACCCCCTAGCTATTTGAGAAGGACCCCCCAGTGTCCCAGTTTAAGAGATGCTGTTCAAAGACCACATGGTGTGCTGTAGTACTTTATTAGATCTGTCACATTTTTAAACCCGTGTCTAGGTTAGAAAATCATATCATAAATGTCGTCATTAGCATCTAATAAAATACAGCTTCTCAAAGTGTGAAAGAAGTGCAAGGATACAATGATACTTGGCTTAATATGCCCTATTTTTTCCAAATGAAATCTGCTCTCTACTGAAGTCTCAGCATGCTGGCTGTGTCTTAGAAATCACGTCGGCCCTTCACTTCCCAGCGTGGGGCTCACAGCTCCTGACATTCTCCATAAATTCCACAAAAGGTCGCACCATATTAAATTCTTTTTTTCCTTTTGCTTTCTGTGGATGCCAGACCTTTATTTCCCCTTTTATGTGTTTTGGGTACTCCCACTTCAGAGAATTCTCATGCACTTGTTGTTATAAACACACGGGTCTCCGAGTCTCATCTGCCAAAGCGCAGTGTGATTTTCTTTGGTACACAGCCGTCAGATTGCAGTCAAAGTGTAAGTTCCCTTTCTGCTTTAAAACCTCCTTCTTGACAAAGAGAGTGCTCTTAAATAAACTGGTAATGCCCTACCTGATGTGCAAATAGTTTCACCGTGACTCTGTAAATGTTATCTGCCTGCCCATTGAATTTGGTTTACCGGCCCAGCTGAAAGGTAGGTGAGGCTTAATACATTCCCTATCTGAATTCTGACTTTATACTTTTGGCAGACCTGTTAGTTCACCAGTGAAATGCCTCACACAGTATTCCCCAGGGTTCGGCTTTGGAGCATTAATGCAGAGTTTTGTACCATCACATTTGTCATTCGTGTGTGCGTGTGCGTGTGTGTGTGTGAAGGCCCAGGGGAATTATTTCTTCTCCGCGCGGTGGCATCATCCACAGCTGCTATGGTTGTGCTAATCACCTTGTTTGTAACTGTTATTAAAATCAGGCAGCCCTGCTGGTGCATGATATGGTATCATTAGCAAGCTGGGAGTCCACTGGGAATCTTTCATAGCTCTCCCCAGCATTAAATGTGAAATGGGTTTCAGGCTAAGGTTCCCAAATAGGACCCCGCTAGTGTCCTGTGATTGGCTGGTGGAAAGGCTGCTGATTGGCTAATCAGTTGGGCGCTTGGAAGACTATTTTGATGGGGTTCTAATTGTACAGTCCAGAGCCGGAGACTCTATTTGGTACCAAGATTTTTTCGAATGTACCTGGTAAAGCAGTCTGTTTCGACACACCTGTTTTCCTTGTACATTTTAAACAAACAATTAAACGTTTGTGCTTTTTAGGTCTTCAATCTGTGACATTAACCAAAACAACAGTTAATTAGTTCAAAGTTAATTTAACTTCCATTTTATTAGATGTTTTATTAAACAAAGAAGACGAAATTTAAAGAGAAAATGATCTTAAGCAATGAAGCACTAAAGGTTGTATTCTTATCTAGCCTCAAGAGTCAGCAATATTTTAGCTTTGTGCACTATGCGATACATATAATTTATTTTACACTTATTTTACACTTTCATGCAAAAGTGTCTTTTTATTGTATTGTCGTAGCTAATTTTACATTACTGCCATGCTTCATGTACTATTGTCAGCCCGCGACTGGCCCAAATGATGTGCATCCCACCGGAAATTGTCCCGATTAGCCGCTCTGGCAGTGCTTCAGTTCCATCTCACAACAACATACAGTGAATGTTTAAAATGTACTATTTTGCATTTATAGTACATTGCAAAACAGTGTATTTTAGAATTGTTTGCATACAGGCAAAGCATGGAGATGCCATTTATCATTTAGGTTTTTGTGAAATTAGAGGAAAATAGTAATATTATTGCAATAGTTCTTTTTACTTCGCATTTAGTGGTTCGGTTAGTTTGCATGATTTATGATGCTGTTACATCGAGTGTTTTTTGGCTTTAGACCAGTGGGCACTGCAGTCAACGGATGATTCAGCCTGAATGGGTTTAAATACAACACCGTGTTGGCTGTATGTATGCAGTTTTGCTTGCTGCTGAACTTTCTGCTTGCTTTGTTGGATGTACAGTATCTTCAATATTCTCAAACAAAAACATCCTAAAGTATATTCATTACATCTTTTATGTTACATATACAAAGATTATGTTATATCTTTAATGCTTTTATCATGTTCATGTTTCTACATGCATGCAAGTTTACTAATGCTGGTTGTCTTTGAGGTCGCTTGACCCAGCTGAGCTGCTCATGTAAGTTGTCTGTTGTTCGAGTATTTTTCACAACAATCATAATAACACAATGAACATGGTGAACTCTCTATTCTCGAGTAGGCTGGCCAAAAATACCTTCTGCTTATGTCAAAACCAGTTAAAAACAGGACATTAAAGTGTGGAGTGAATTAAAGCAGGGTTCATTTTAAAATGAAGGTTCATTTTACAACTTTGTTAAATGAATAATATTGTCTCTTAGTCTGTGGGATGTCTCTGTCCATGTCAACCCCAACTGTCTGTCAAGTGCTGTTTTCATCTTTGCATAATCATGGTGCGTCTGTCCACATTTGGGTCAAATTAGGCCTGAGGCCAAAAATGGTCTGTCCCAAATGAGGCAGCTGGCATGCCAACCACATTCTGTCTTTGTCTCTATAAAACAACCTAAAAAAGTTAAAAGTAAAAAAAGATAAATAATTAATATATTACAAATGATGCAATCCTTTTGAAACAAAGTCTTTCTTAAACGACATGAACACGTATCACAAGTATTATTCAAACTTGCCCAACAAAGAAAATGTCAATTTTAGTAGAGGGAAATCTAAATGTTATAAAGCAGCACAGCAGGGTTGACTCAAAATCATAAATAAAACTTGATGACACACTATTTCTGTTGTTTTATTTTCCCCCTCCAGCTGTGGCACAAGCTATCACTATACTGTAATTAACCTGATTAATTGTTCTGATATTATCCTCCCAAGCTTCGCTATCTGACTCATTGAATCTGTAAATAATTGCACGAGTCCTGTTAAATAGCCTTGTCAAGGGTGATGGAAGATGCTTATCTCAACACGAAGTCACTTCCCACTGAAAATCATAAGGAGACGCAACACGCTGTCATTACGCAAGAGGGAAAAGCAGCCGGCTGTCCTAAATACATCACCGTGCGTGGAACGATTCAGTTGCACCGAATAGAACTTTATTTTGTCATGGGGAGTTATTTTTTCACAAATAATTCAATTTTTTACTCATTCGTTTATTGTTCGTGACATATTTATTGTTGCCTAGTCTGCTTTCAAATTGATTGTGGCTTACTTTAGAATCCTGGAGTCTAGAGTCTGAGCTTCTTCGCTGTAACACATTTCAGACCCATGTGCACTCAGACAGTAGGTGAGACAGTTGGTTAGTGCACTGCAGTCTGATTTAAAGTTCTTTAGTAATGACCATGGTAGATAAAGGTCTTTCTTTAACCTCATTATTACCAGATCGATAAGCGGTGTGTCAGAGGTTCAGCCTCACAGCTCTTTGATTCATGATTGAGAGGTGAAGCATCATAGAAGGGTAAAGGACATGGCAGGCATGTTTGCCCTGGTTATAATTCACCTAATTAACCGAAAGTTTTTTTTACACTTACCACAGACATTCATATAAGCATGCCATAGCCTGTGGACATGTGCATAATACACTGGCTGTGCCATGATAAACATAGCTTACTTTATTTCTTAAACAATTTCATGTAATTTTGGTTCATTCATTTTCCTCATTAAAATGCATACTGTTCTTTTATACTGCTTGACCGATTCTTATTTTGAGAACGCATGAAAAAAATAAAACTGTTTAAAACCATTTTTAATTTATTGTAAATTAATAATATTCATTGTTTAAACAAAAATGTTAAAGCTCAGAATGATCTAACAACATAACTGCTTCAAAGTTCAATGCAGATAAAAGAGAAACAAGTAAAGAAAAGAATTGCAATACATCATAATTGAAAATTCACAAAAGATCACTGCGTGACTCAGATATCAATATATTATCATACAGTATACTCCTCGCTGATTCGTGCACCTTGTTTTCATTATCTTTTAATAACCTTTTACATTATGCCAGTGGGTAAATACAAACATATGATGTGTTGTGATTTGGTTCCAGTGAGAGAGGGATTTTAATTGTTGTTTGATGCTCCTTTCACACTCTTCAGGCAGGTTGTGAAATGTACCATTCAAAGCCTTCGTTGTTTGAAGCATGTCTAGAATTCCAGATTGTTTAAACACTAAAATAATAAATCAAACCATCTGTAACATGCTTGTTAACACAGCGGCAATTTAGAAAACACCTTCTGAACATCAGGCATCAATAATTCTTAGCATATATTAATTCTCTAAATTGATTTTCTGCCCCTTGCTGTTATTACTATATGTGTGCATTTTGAAGAATTTTTGAGCCTGTAAGATATCTATTAACTTTTTCCCCTTAATTCCAGAACATTCCAAGACCTTTCCAAGCAGACAGATTTGAGCTACGGGACAGTGAGAGATTCAGCTGTGTACGAGTACTTCAGGGTGAAGGGCACAAACCCCCTGGAGCAAGACAGCACTTTCGCAGAGCTATGGAGAACTATCAATAAAAACCAGGGACAGGACAATTCTGTGACCTCTCCCGCTGAAGGAATCCGCAAGGTACCGCACACAAACAACCCTTTTAGTTACAGATTAGGTGTAGAGGGGAACTGATCAGGATCTATTTACCTGGCCCAGTATAAGAGTCCTGCAAATGTTCAATTATTATGGGGGAACTCGGAGCTAGAGGTCACACTTAGTACTCCTAAAATCTACTTCATTAGTTGACCCTTGCCTGAAGGAATGCTAGTGTTGCTTTATTGTGATCACATGCTAGCATAATTTAAATCAAAATATGATTATAATAACAATTTAATTTTTATGGTAAAATGAGGCCCAGTATTAGGTTGGCTGGACTGAACTATTCTGGTTGGGCACCAATTTTCTTGATTCAATTAACATTTCATTTTTAATAGATTATATAAAGAAGAAATATTTAAAGGTTTGACTACCTTTCCTATATATCTGCAGAAAAAAATCTGGTATCTGCAGAAAAGAATTCTGGTAAGGAGATGCAATTGAGCTTGAAATGCCAAAATGGGCTGTCCATGTTTCTGAATGAATCTAGTGTGGTGAAAGCTGTGGTTCTGAATTTTGCTTTGTAGCACTCAATGAGAGCTGTCCATGGTGCTGAATGTAGTCTACTCTCAGTGAGCTGTCCGTGGTGCTGAAGTTGTTTTCATTATTGAGAGCTTTTCTTTGCATTACATTGCAGTTGACTGGCTATCAATTTTTCTTAGTAATCCACAATATGTCTCACCAAACACTAAAAGAGTCAAGGAGCGAGAGGAGAGATTGTAGTGATTCTGACATTTTGCATCATTAACAACAGCACAGGAAATGTAACATGCAAGTTGTCAGAAAACAGGCAGCTTCTCTACACTATATAGATCAATATTTATTCTTCTGAAAAGGTTCTGTTATCCCAAAGTGATGAAAATTACATTTCATATGATGCATTCATATATTTCTGCTTGTTTGGTAAAACTTTCAAAGTCACTTTGTTTACAAACTATTGCCAGTGTCATGAGAATTTTTAAAAGAAGCAAATACCTTCCAGAGCTATGTAATTTCATAGCTACTCTTTTTTTAACAGAAGATGTCTTTTTTTCACAGGAGATATCACTACAACCATGAATCTCTCGATGAGCATATTCCAGCCTAGTTACATAACTGACTATTAAGCTAACAATTCAGCAGGGTGGGAATTGATTTCCTTAGCAGAATAATGAAAAGAGATAAGACGGAAAGAAATTGCTGCTGCACCCTGGCACTTTGGATGTTAAATAATGCTATTGTCAGGCCATCTATGCTAAAGTGATTAACTGCCACTAATTGCCCAGCAGACTCGCATATAAAGATGTTGCTTCAACTATGGACACTTTTACCCTGTGGACACATTTTTCACACTTTTATTTGTTCACTTACAGTGTCCAGAAATATTATCATGTACAGTTATTGCCAACATTAGTTGCCAAATCATTGTTCCATAATAAATTGGGATTAAAAAAAAATGTAAGATATTATTTATTTTTATGATTTTACTTACAGCACGTCTGTGTCTCTTTAAGAAGAACAAAATTAGGTTTATAATATATTATATAATATTTTCAGGTTTTGATTATTTTTTCATATTTGTCCTGTTTGAGAGACACGCAACTTGTCACTGGCAAGTTTACTTTTAATATATATACAGTTCTATAGATGTACACTTCAAAGACAGACCGATTAAAAACCAGTGTAAAATGACTTTACATTGAGAAATGTTATGTTTATATGGAAGAGTCAGGGGAATCCAGCTCCTTTGTCATTCCATCTTTCTCATAATATGTTTTTCTTTTCTACTTGTCATATGAACGTTTGCGATGGAGCCCGAGTTGAAATGAGACGAGTAGATGCTTTATTTATTGGTGGGGGTAAAATGTCATTTTTTTGTGAGACACAGATCTCTTGAAAAAGAGAGCGAGTAAGGCTAGTTTCCTAAGAAGAAACGAGTTCAAAGCCATCTCCTGACTTTCAATAAAACATAAACACCTTTTATTTTGAATGATGTCTGCAACCCATCTGACAGGCGTCGAGTTACTTAAAAGTAAAACCTCAGGCAGTGTTTACGTTACACTTATCAAAAACATCAAAACCTGCTGTGATGTTCAGCCACACGTGGGCATATTAAACATTTTATCGTGCGTGTGTGTGGCTCCCCTTAGGTGAAGCGGGATTCATACGCCTTGCTGTGGGATATGGCGGTGCTGGAGTACTTGGCGCTGACGGATGACGATTGCACGCTGGTGGTCACGGGAAACGGCATGAGCAGCAAAGGATACGGCTTGGCTCTGCAGCACGGCAGCCCCTACAGAGACCTCTTCTCTCAGAAGTGAGTGCCTCTGGTCAGAGCGTATGCCCAATACCATCCTGAAGAATGATACAGGTCTTTAAACCAGCTGAGAGATGGACACCATCATTTCCATCATTTTCAAGTCAATAACAAGCTCCGAAGGTTCCCAAATATCGCAGCGCACGACCGTGATGGATCGCTTCCAATTTCCTTTCATCAAACGTCCTTTCTCTCATTTACATCACATTTATTTGCTTGACAGATGCAGTCCATAACATCTCGCAGGAGAATCAATGCGTTGAGTCACCAGCGTCTGCTCTTCTGTGCATTTCCCTCAGTTCTCCTCCATCTGCTGGCTTTGAAACACCACCCTCGAGCTCTTCATTTGTTTGACTGTAATTTGCATTCATATGTACTTCATATTCGCATCCTTTTCACACGCAGATGAGCTTTAGGGGGGGAAACTCTCAGGCAATTAATAATGCACTATTCCCAGAAACATCAAGGCTTCTAAACCCGTTTTTATATAGAATCCTCTGCCATCACCTGCCCTTGCTCTACATCTGTTGTGTATGTAAAATTTGATTTTCCTCTTTATCTAGCAGTTTAAATTGATACTCAAGGGGATTACAATGTAGCAGATGATTTTTTTCAACCTCTGACATTTTCTTTTCTATCATTAGTTTTTGACCTTTCTTCGGGATGCTTCACAAATATATTCACTTTCTAAATCTCTGCTGCATTGAGATGAGATAGTACTAAAGAGACAGAATGTATGTATGGGGGATTTTTTAAAAAACAAATAAAACAATGAATAAAGAGAAAGCCAATTAATACAGTTATTTTAAAGAGCAATTGTTCAATGCCACTTGAAGTGATGTATTTAATATGGGGACCTTGTGCAACTGTCATGTTATTAGACCATTAATTGTATCATTTGACTCAGTATTAAACACTTTCAGGAAATGGAAAAAAAACATTTTTTAAATGGTTAAATACTGTGTTGTCAAAGTGGAAAAGCACTTTTTAATATTTTTTATTGGTTGGATATTTTCAAAACCCATTGATAAACATAAAGAGTGACTTATAATGGTGATTTATGGCAAAAAATAAAGGTTTCATAAACGTGAGGTTTCAGAAGGACAGCAGCGATATTACGTATTTTATTTATAGAGTTCAATAATAAAATGTATACAGTAGGCTATGTGCTCTCATAATGAGCCACCCTTCTTTTCTCTTCACCAGGATACTTGACTTGCAGGAGAAGGGGGACCTCGATATTCTCAAGCAGAAATGGTGGCCGCGAAAAGGTCGCTGCGACCTGGACAAGCATGCGGAAACCCAGCCCGAAGGCCGTTCCCTGAGACTACACAGCTTCGCGGGAGTCTTTTGCATCTTAGCTGCAGGGCTGCTGCTGGCCTGCCTGGTGGCTGCTCTGGAGTCTTGGTGGAACGGCCCACGCTGCCAGCGGGCACAGCCCAAAGAGGTGACCCCCCAGGCGGCCAAACTACGGCCAACCCCTGCCCACCGCGCCCAGGACTGTACAGCCACTGCCACACTCTACTTTATGGATCCAGACTCCACTGACGCAAGCCCCGATTTAGTCGAGCTCCAGTACACCCAGCTATAGGTGTGACAACAAGAACTTACAGACTCCCGTTTGCTGAGGTGTTGCCAAAGAGAAAGCAAGAAGGAAGGGTGGAGGGGGAGGGAGTAGTGATTTATTAAGTGATTTATAATTGAATCGAATGGTATCTGAAGGATCGCACTGCCCCAACAAATAAGTGTTTCTTGGGTCAGTGTGAAAAATAAAATGACTCTAAATCCAACAGCCAGCTTTACTGTAGATTGAAATGTTTGTATTTGTTGAGGCAGTGTGAATTCGCCTTTAAAAGGTCTATTATTGGCAACTATTATTTTCCAATATTAAAAGCATCCCGAAGCTACAGCATAGAGCATATTTACTGATTCTTCTGCTAGGTTTTTAGGTAACGCTTGTACCTGGATCCCTAAACTAAAGTGTGTGCAATGAGAAAGCCAGTGACTTATTGACTTATGTTCAAGTGATCTGCAGTTTACTCTTCCGACCGTTTTCCTCTCCTTCTCTATTTTCCCTTTGGTGATATCTGAAGCAAGTGCACTGGTGAGAGCCGCAGCTCATAAACCACATATTATAGTTCAGAAACATTGATTGTCGATACCACAATATTAAATTCTGAAGACACGATTGAAGATATCGAATAATAAAGATTACAGGTCCGCATTATGACTACCATTTGTCAGCTGCTGGAAATTTGACTGCATTTGAATTAATAGCACACGAGGAGATAAGGAATGAGAAGCATAGCTTCTGTCAGCCTTCAGACGATATTGCTTTCACCAACCCCTTGTTCTCACTTTAGGGTGTTCAAGAAATTCCCCATGTGCCTGCAGAATGGGAATGTTTTTTTATATGCAAAAGCTATTAAGGGGAAACCTATTACCTAGCTCAATGGCTTGCTGTACTGTCACGGCTGTAATGAGGGAAGTGATTAGAGCTTTACTGTAGATATTGATGCATATAAGCCAGCACTGCTCCGACAAGCAATAAGAACCACACAATAACTAACCCTGCAGATTGATATTTTACATTTTTATTCTCCCTTGTGACTTCTTATTGCAATTATATGCCAATATCCAGACAGTCACGGGTTCTCTGTGGTCTCATGCAGGACACTAAGGGCTGCGCTCTGGAGATGGCGTCTGGGTCATTGGCATATAATGAAATTGCGACTGCTGCAGGATGCGCACGGGACGTTTGGCCAGAGAGAGAGAGAGACTGGGAGGACTCGCAGGCTTTTTACACAGGTCAGCAGAGACCTGAGCAGGGATGACTGGCAGCGGGGTAAACACGAGGGTCGAGAGCAGGGGAGATCGGGGCTAGTTGGCTTACTTTTCAATTTGATGATGATAAAAAAGCTATTGAACAAATTTTTTTGTTGTTGATTAAACACAACACGCCCCAAAAGTTAACATGGTAAGTTGTCACCATGAAAACTGGTATTACATAGCCTAAATAATTAATAGCCTACAAAGTTAATTGCTAATTTATCCAACATGTTCACAATCAAATGTATAAAATCAAATGAGAAAATTCTGTCATTTACTCACCCTCTTGTCATTTCAAACCTGTATGACCTTCTTTCTTCTGCGGAACACAAAAGAAGATATTTTGAAGAATGTTGGTCACTGAATAACGGCGATACCCATTGACCTCTATTCTATGGACACACTACTGTTGTTCAGTTACCAACATTCTTCAAAATATTTTCTTTTACGTTCTGCAGAGGAAAGAAAGTCATGTTGGACTTGTTGGATAATAAATGATGGCAGAAATTCCATTTTGGGTGAACTATCCCTATGCAATACAACACAGTTAAAACTGAATGTGGTTTTATGTTTCCATGCATATCTAACGCTCATGGGAAAGCTATTAATTTGTGTATAATTAAGAAACATGTTTAAACTACAGTAGGTGTTTGAACACAACATACAAAACCACTAGAACGTAGACATTTCTGTAATTTGACTTATGACTCAAAACCTTAAATTTAGCCCTTGTGACAACCTCCTTGTGTGACAACTACATGCTCTGGTTTCCCCCATAATACAGAAAGAAATATTAGCCGAGACATTCAGCCAGAATAATTTACTACAGTATGCCAGAACTATGTAGGGAGACAAACATCCTCCTGGAAAAGATTAGGGCTCTGTAATCGCCTGCATGTCTACATCAATCAGGTTATGTGTGTGCTTGTGGGTGGTGAGCAATTATGACCTACCCATGCATAAAATCACATAGGAGAACTAACTGTTAGAAGAGACACAGGCAGAGTCTGAAAGATTTATTTATCCATGTTGTGTGGATTAATATGTTTTAGTACTAGCTGTTTACGGACTAGAATGGTGATTTATTCATGGCATCTCTGTGCCAAAGCACTAACTGTGTGCATCTCCATTATGCTCATCAAATCCATCTGCTTTGTCATCCATTGGATCGCCTATCCAGTGGCCACACCGATGTCCCAAAGTATTACAGACTGGAATCAAAAAGGAAATTGGCCTCCAGTTTTGTTATTTGTCACTGCTGCTAGGGCCCTAAATTGGGTGTATTTTAATTTCAGAATTATGCATTTTTGATTAGATGACATATCCAGACGCACCAAGGCTTTCCAGTACAGCTGCATGCGATCTAATGATATCTTCATTGATCTCACGACTTAGAAAAACAGTCTCATAATGTGATATTTCTAATAACCCATAAATGGTACAAAACTGAAGAACACAAAGATGATTTCTCAGTATCGACCGTAGCAGTAAAATCATTTTAGCAGATCTGTGTTATTGAATTATTCTGGAAAGAATGCATTACTAAGGCATTAGTGTTTTACAAAACGAAGAGGCAAATGGTATGCTCTCTGCTTCACAGTGATTAACAGAATAATTATGGATGTAATGGTTATCACTGTTGACTGACAGTTATGGATTATGCATTGCACGAGAATTGAGTGACTATCAGAGGTGTGTGGGGAAAATGGAAGCAGTTAGCACCCTGTTAATGTTGCCATGATTCTCTCATTAAGCTGCAAGCCATGACATCACTGACGCATAACCAAAGCTATTTCACGGCAGTGCATATCAAAGAACGAAGAAATCCTGTATATGAGAAATCCCTTCTTCGCAGTAAGCCACAAACACTGAATTACTGAAGCTTGTGGTTCTAATTCAGTATGACCGTTTCTCCGTACAGACTCGTTGATTTCGTTCATTTGGTAGATTTTGTATATCGCGCTATTCAGAGGTTTCACTTGCTGGAGGGGGTGGAGACATTGATCTCGTTTTATTGTTATGAGTGTATTCTGTGGTGTCAGTAGTAAGTGGTGTAATGGGTATCAATCATCAGAGATACATCTGTACAGCGTCCCTAGCTCATCTGGTATCGCATGGCATGCGGAAGTCATTTTTGAAATGTAAAAAGTGCGCTGGAACATTTTATAGAGGATTGAATTTTCACTTGTGTTCGTGTCACTTTATTTTCCTCGATTTCATTCATATCTGTTTCTCGCTTGAGTCCTTGTCCACTTTTTGCCTTTTCACGTCTCACTTATTCTTTCTTTTTCCACCCCACAAATCAATTCCTATCCTTTCATGAATCTTTTGCTCTGCGCTCTCTCAGTCTATATCTTTCTTTTTTCTTTCCCAGGACAAAGAGGTGAATCTGGAGCAGGTTCATCAGCGTTTGAGTGGGCTGATGGAGGACGATCTGGCACACAAGCAGCTACCAGGTCAGTCTCTGGAGATCTCTGCCCTGGACATGGGCAGCATGCGGCCACGGCAGGGCTCTCAGGAAGCACTGAGAGATTTTCCTCCTGGGGCCCTGTCCGTGACCTCCTTCCTCCAAGAGGGTCCTGGAGTCGGGCGCGTGCCCGGACGGAGCCTCCCCCTCCCTCTCAGCAGTTCCACTCTGCCCCCCTCCATGCGTTGCAAACACCGGGCACCCAACGGAGGTCTTTTCCGTCAGAGCCCCGTAAAGACTCCAATGCCCATCTCTTACCAGGCAATGCCCAGGGGACCTATCCCAGAAGCCATTGATCCAAGCCATGGGACCTCTATTTGAGCTGACCAATCGCAACGTTCTAAAGACTGCCAACCAGCCAATCACAGATTTTGGACCAGGTCTGGATGCATTTATACAACTGCATACACAGAAAGGGAAATTTAGATCTTTTTATTTCAGATACAGATACAGTACAACATAAACTGTGAGTAAAGAGACACTGACTTTCCACAATTGTACATATCTGTATATACCGAGAGACAGCAGTGAAGTCAAAGTGTATTTTGAATATTCATGATTTTTTTGAAGTTGAGTTTAAAAGAAATTACATAAAAAACAGACTGTTTGAATGGCTTTGTAAATTTTCTTCTAAAATAAAAATGAGAATTCCTTGTGGATGTTTTCTAAGTGCAATGTTTAAAGATTGTTTTTCATTTGAAGAATATAAGATGAGAAGAACTTACTAAAAATACAGAATAACCAATTAGTGAGTTTTTTTTCTCATTCTTTTTTTAATATAAAATATATGTAAAAAGAAGTTTTAAAGAAAATGAATGGTTGAGGTTGCAGGATTGCGGGGGCAGCACTTACATCGTATTTGATCCCAGGGCACATAGTTTTCGTACAAGAGATACTCATCTTTTATATCATATGAAATCTGAAAACGAGATATTATGTACATTATATGAACATACATTATATGTCTTCATCTAAATCTTTTTATAATGTAGTATAAACCGACTTGGATTTGGTCAACTTTATCATTTTGGAGAACGCAAGAAAGAGAAACAGAAAATGTCAAAATATTCCTGGGTAATAGAACTTGTGTTGCTTCTAGTAGCAGCAATTTTACATCGATGACCACACTAAGATCATAAAGAAAAATATATAGCCTTTTTATTCTGTTGCAGAAACCTGTTTAGTACAAAAGAAAAAGTCACAGGAAATTACAGTGGTATTTAACTTTTTTGGTTAAAAAATAAACTTTGCACTTAGTGTTTATTGATATGAATATCACATGCGATTTAGCTTGTTGAGATCATCTGTGTGCTCAAATTCTGTCCAAACAAATCAAAGTAATAGAGGAACTAAAGAGTGCAATGGATTGATGTCGTATATTTCATCTTCAATTAATATTCCATCTATCACAGATATTAATAATGATCAACACCTGACATTCCCCCAAGGAGGAAATCAATGGAAGCATTCATTATATAGTTTGTTTACAGACAAACTCTACATGACTATTGATTTGCAAAATCCTCTTGCTATGCATTTTGTAAAAAGCAGAGCTTGCTTATTTTCACTAATGAACACATAAGCTATATAAGCTCATCTGTAATTTTTTAAATAGCTGTTTTTTGGCCCTCTCCAGCGAACTTGTCAAGTTTCAAATCTGTATTCTGCTCTCAATGTTCACCCACTGTCCTCTTTTCCACTTCGCTTTGTTCCACTCCTCTCAGTATGTCACAGGACTGATGCTCGGCCTTTACACCCCATTCTCCAAAGCGTGAAGCAAAATAACAAGGTCACAGTGATGGACATAGCTGTATCGCTTCAGCTTTTGACCCTGAGGCTACACGAACAAACTGGATTTCGAGCCATAGCCGAGCACTTGGGCCCTTTGAGTTGTTTGTTTGTTAGAGACCCAGAACGGTATTGACTTCTTCATCCCTTTTGCCAGCTCGGTGTCAATAATAAAAGTTCCGGAGCACCACATATACAGCAGGTGCCACGATTGGTTCTGCAAGGGCAAATGTCATCAAAAAAGCATTTCACAGTTCCAAAACCTCAACACACATACCAATAGGCTACTACTGTATAAGGTGGGGAGGTCAATAGTGTCAGGACAGTTCCATAGTGAGGAGATTGTTAGTAAGCCTTTAAAGATTTATTTATACCGTTTTATTTAGCCAGTGTTTTCATAGAGATATTTGTCCATGGCTGAGTGATCCTTTTCATCTCTGGCTTTTACTAAACTTTAAAAGGCCACAGTGAAATGACTGTCAGCATGCGTGAAATGCTACAAAAACTAGCAAAAACTTAATGCGAAAAGGCCTTCTGAAATGTTGAAAAATATCGTATTTACATTTGTTCAAAAGGTCTCTCTTGACATGTGTAACCGTTGCTAACAGCATGCTAATATGCAGGCAGGTCTATAAATTCATGTGATCAACAGCTACGGGTATCACACTTGTGATGTGCTTTTAACAAACAACCTTGCAGCCATCACTGGTCATTCAAAAAGCCTGTTCAAGTATATTTTAAAGCATTTAGGAAGCCAAAACTGAAAGAAATATACGGTAGTTGCGATGAATTCTCTGATCTCTGTTATTATCAGATGTGTACTGATCCTGAAAGTATTTTGAAATGGTAATATTAGCTAAAACACGCATTAAGTTTTCCACGAAGACATGTCATTGACCTATTATCTCCTCCACATTAACCTAACCCTCACAAAACCTTTTTGCATGTTGGCTTTTTTAAATGAGGTTATTTAGCAATTGGTCTGCTTTTTCTTATTTTCTTCATTATTGTTTTGCCATTCTACATGTATTTAATTTGAATGAAAATGCATAACATTTTTGCTAATTGTATTTATTTTACTGAATTGAATGATGAATGCTTGGGATCCAGGGCTCAAATGAAAATAGCAGGTAATTAATTTATCAAAGCTATTAGTGCTTAAGACACCTACAGTAGATTAAAAAGTCTTCTGCATCTGCATGAACTCTTAAAGATGTTCATTAATGTTCTATCATTTTCTAGATTCCTCCAGATTCCTAATTATAGCAGCAGAATGTGAACACAATTCAACGACCAAAAATGATACTTATGCTTTCAAGTCTTGCTAATTTGAGGCCATCAGTCATACAAATGAGTTCAGGCATGCACACACACATTCCACAGCAAACAGAAACACAAGGACTACACTCTTCAAAATTCTGTAGTGATAAAGATGCAGTTCTTAAAAACAGTCAACCAAGATACAGTACAGAGGATAGAACAAAAGCTACATCGGTTAATATAATACACCTGATTTTGGTGAACTTCTGCCTGTGAAACAGCAGGTTTCAGTCACGCAGGCGGCAAATCACACTGCTCCTTCCTTATCTACTGTAGCACGCAGACTAGCACCCTAACCTTGAGAAGTCATTTTGCTAGATCAATATTTGCCAGACTGAGAGATTGAGAGGCAAGCTGAACAGTGCAGCTCAGAAGAGATGGAGCGAATATCAATGCCCGCAGGTGAGAGGTGGAGAAAGAAAGAAATATGGCGGCTGTCAGATCACATTTTTGAAAAACTCCATCACGTTTCAAGTGGTGGTGGAAAAACCTGCAAGTGCTTGTTTTGGAAAGCACTGGTCAGCATAAACTTATAACACAAAAAGGAGCGCGATACATTTTTTACACAAGTGTGTTTGTTTCCAAAATGTGCAGATCATCTATGAACAGGTCTACATGAAATTTCGAGCTGCAAAAGTTTGCTGAGAGCAGAACAGACCTCGAGTGACTTTAAGATCTACACAATATTATTGCTATTTCTTTTTTTTACCATATTTAAATTTATTTCGCAAATTTCCTAATAAAATCATAACAGAATATTCTATTATATTCTATAGAACATGCATTTTTACTGTAGCTTGTTACTGTAGTGTGTTTCTGAGACCAACACTATTATTATTATTACTATTCTCATAGTCACTGTTTATCCAGTATTCAAATTGCATATTTCTTCACAGTACTGTACATACTTACAAAATTGATTTAAAAAAGAATTATGTTTTTTTCTAGCAGCTTTTATTACATACTGTACAGTATACATTCACAAGCGACAAAGATGTAAAATTATCACAGATATTTAAAGGTTCCTAAAAGTAGCAATTTCGATTCCTAGATTCCTACAATTTCTAAAAGCAACTCCTAAAAGTTGACAACCAGACAGACCAAAAATATTGATGATTTATCCTGCTCAATAAAAAAAATTCAACATTCAAATTGAACTCCTTTGAATGAGAATCTTTATTCTTATATTACTACTTGCAACACACAGGCAAGCAGCAAGTCATGGTCCATGCCTATTGACTAATAAGAAAAAAAGGGAAAAAAGAAACAACTGACCATAACATGTAAATATAAAATGTAAATTAGGATTTCTCAAGCATGCAACCATTTCAGATTATTTTCTACCTGAACAAATAGAGCGTTCCCCAGCACTGCCTCTGGGCCGCCCAGCACGAGTCAAATGAATGAGACATTGCCTCCCCGCTGCGCTTCACGAGCTCAGAGATTTATTGCAGGTGATGAGCGTGCAGACAGCCGTTAACCTGTACCTGTGCTGAACCGGATTAGCTCTATGATAAACAGCCGCTCCCCATTTAATAAATAATCCACGAGTCAGAGCAATAAAAGTTTTATGCTCTGAAAAGTAAAACAAGACAGCATCAGACTCCTGCAGAATTTCAACTGTCCCTCTATTGTTCTATCTCCCTTTCTGTCTTATTCCATCACATCATATTGAAACCCTTTGAGTACCATTTTGGATGACACTTTACAGTATTGTTTCATTTTTTAACATTTAATATATTAGATAACATAAATTAATAATCAATGTGTTTTTACTGTTTTTATTAGCCAGAACAAATACAATTGTTCTTTCGTGTTAGCTGGTTTTATTTCAAATATGCATTAGAATTTTTTTTAATTAACACGGACTAAGATTAAAAGATGATGTAGATGTAGAACTATATTGTTTATTGTTAATTCACTTAACAAATATTAACAAGAAGAACCTTATTGTCGTGTTTTGAAAAATAAAATAAAAAACCTAATCCACACTACTGATGCCCATTGGATGTAAAAAAAAGAAATGTAAGAAAAAAGCCTACCAATATGGCAACCACAGCAAGAAGTTTGGTCAGTAATTTATTCCAGACACAGCTCTGAGAGTTACCTGGCAACACAAGTTGCCATGCAAAATCAAAATTCTCCACAGAAAACCTGGTAAAAGCACCACAACATTTTATATTTGTCCCCAGAAGCAGTTCAAACAAACAGTAAGTCTTAATCTTCAGAGCTCCTTGTTTACTTTTGAAGCTTTCTGTAGTCAAACGTAAAAGCCGGACCTAACTAAGCCTTACCTTCTTTGACCCTTTGATACTGAATTCTAATTCATTAGCTTTTAAGCGTGCTTCTCTGTGTGATGAAAGGCAGCTGTGAAATGCTCTTCAGTCTCTCAACTCGAGCTTCTGATTTCTCTATCATGAGCTACACTGAGCTGTCAGATCACTTTCTCTAATGAACCGATTTAATCTTTTGTTTATTTAAATGCACAAATGCTCATAATTGTGCATATTGCTTTGGTCTTGTGCTCGACCAAGAGTGTTTTTTTGAGAGTTATGTAATCTGTGTTCTATTATACCACATAGTCCTTTCATCTTCTATATTTATAAAAGCCTATGTCTCTCTCTCTCTCTCCCTCTGAGCTTTATTTAAACAAATAGATGTCTTTCGATCTGACATATATCCAGGGGGTCATTCGACACACAGAATGCTGGCAGTCACACACATGCTGTCACACTACCCTAAAAGTTGCATCAGCACCTCGATGGCACGCAACAGTCGGCAACAAAGCAGAAGTAAGACATTGTGATGTAGAATAAACCCCTGCTGTCCTCTAAAGTTCCAAACTGTGATCCTGATTCTTTTTGAAATGCCCCATACGCTATCTTACAAAGCACTCCAAAAATGCTGTTTTTATCTCTGATAAAGTATAAAAATAGTACATCATTTACAGAAAAACACAACTATTGATAAATGAAAAATTATGACTCAATCACCCGTTTTTGTTTTTAAATGCTGTTTGCTTTAGTAATTTGCCAAATGACATCTGTTGTTTGATACAATGACTTTGATTAATGTGTGTCTGGGAAAATGTCTGGGAAATGTTTATTTATTGTGATTGAATGGAAGGCTTGTGGAATAAATGTTATGTGGTGTATTGGTGTGAATTTGGAAAAGAGTTTAAAAGTGGAATCCACAGACGTCCACAGTTACTGCATTTGCCAGCTTAGTGATGAATCTTGAAAAGAAAAATGCTTGAAGCAAGTTAACTATTCAGAATGTGGACTATCAACATAAACATCTCACTGTTTTCTTTTAAAACTCTGCAGTAGCGTAAATATATAGTGACTAACAAGCATCTAATGTAATCTGCATATTGAATTACAAACAATTTGATGTAATTAAGGTACTAAAGAGAATGGACAACAAGCGTGATGCGTTTCCTGTTTTTGTGAGAAATCAGTGAATGTCTTAATAAGCTTTTACAGGTTTTAATCTGTGATGTTATAGATCTCCTAAGAGTGAGATCACATTCTGTATTTTGACAGTAAATGTCAGTTCATTTGGGAATGGTGATGGAGCATGATGTGGTCGCTCTCAGGCCCTCATCTTTAGCTGTCTGCCGTGTCTTTCAGTGTTGTGACAGTTCCTCTAGTCTCACAAAGCTTTTGCAGCTGTGGCCGCCTTTCAGGACAAAGTTGCCATAGGGCTTTAGTCGTGTAGACACTTACGACTCTCCTAACAAGCTTCTCAGGTCAAGCTTTAACTCATTCTAATGTCCATTTTCCCCCTAATTCATTTGTTTTGTGATGAGGTCTGCTGAACTAAAAAGTTCAGATTCAGATTTAAACCCTGTTTAAAATCCTCCCTCTCATTTTCTTTTGGGTTGTACTGGTGCTTAGTTC
Organism: Triplophysa rosa; assembly: GCF_024868665.1. Taxonomy (NCBI): domain Eukaryota; kingdom Metazoa; phylum Chordata; class Actinopteri; order Cypriniformes; family Nemacheilidae; genus Triplophysa; species Triplophysa rosa. Next base: position 16,344,100 of record NC_079899.1, on the reverse strand, counting down.
CAGTTGATAGAAACCTCCTTTTCAGATGGTGTTCAGTGATACACAAAACCACCTCTAAGTTGGGCGCCCAATAAAACCGCAGGTACGGCTGTGTGCTCTGTAGACCTTGTCAGAGTAATTGGTTTCTTTGTGTTAAGAGTGAATGCTCCGTAAATGTGGTTCAGCATTAAGAAGTCTCTGTTTTTTGTTGTAGGAAGCGAACAAAACGTAAGTTGATGTTTCCTAAACAGACTTTAGGAGATGGAAAAATCCAATCTGTTTTATAGGATACTTTCAGACCGTGCTTGGTCCCCATATACTTTTATTATAAAAAAATTAAATTAAATTATTATTTTTTTAAAAAAAGGGAAAATAATAAAAAGTAAAACAATTAAATTCAATTAAATATGTATTACATTTTCTTTTTAAAATTTGTTTTTTCAAATATAAAAAATAAAAGACAATTCAAAAAATAAAAAAAATCTTTTAAATGGAAGAAAGTACATTTTTGAACGACAGGACTAGATGATGACAGTTTTTTTGGGTGAGCTATTGCTTTAACCTATTTTGATATTTACGTAAAATTAATCTTGAAAAGTAACAGTTAGTCTCCAGATCCAGCAAGGCGCTTGTACGTGGCTGAAAACGCCAGGCGCTGGCTGAAAATGCCGGTTGCTGGCGCTTGAACTGCGTTTTTTTTTTCAAGCGGAGGCGCATTGGTTACTATGATACGCCGAGCGTGAAAAAAAAATGCTGAGCACTGCCACTGAGCCTACGGAAAAGAACGGCAGCTTTTTTGTTGGAAACAATTCAAAAAACACGCTGTACGCCGGCAGAAAGGCCTTGGTGGATACAGCCCCATAGGAAGAGTAGTCTAGTCCACCGTCGAGCTTCTTCGGCTTTTGACATTCAAAGGAACATCCATTTTTAATTTTCTTTTTTTTCTGGTGATTCTAAATAAAGAAGCTATGTGACAGGCTAATGTATCTTTAAAAAAGCACGCCTCACGTTTGAGAAGAGAACTGACATAGAAAATGGAGACAAATTACACGTTTCAGAGAGATAAGAATTCAGTTTGTCATAATAACCAGACTCACCTCCGAGCCCTCCCCTTCCTAAGATGATTTCCATGGTAATCAATTGCACAAACAGTGATTGGCTGCCGGAGAGTGACAGCTGAGCATGTCCTTGGGGACTGATTTGCATAGAGGGACCGGGCCTGAGGTAATTGATAGAAATGATGCCCCAATAAGCAGTTAATGGTGTGACTCTGGTGTGTTTACCCCCCCAGAGAGAAGGAGGGCGATGGAGAGCGCACCTGCTAATCTGCTGGCAGATAGTTAGCTCGTCTCCATGGAGCCACAGAAACAGACATGACAGTAGTATTGAAGGTAAATTTCCAGTTTACACAAGAAGTGAGCAATTTATTGAGCTTTATGACAGAGTGTCATGCAAATGGCTGTCTACTTAGACACAGTCTAAGGCATCAGGTTTGCAAATACACCCTGATGGTACATGTTGTAAGTATATATATATATATATATATATGTGTGTATTTTGAAAAAATCTGAAATATACTGTACATTAGCACATACTGTATCTCATTAGGTGTGCCGGTTTCTGTCAAGCAAGAGGTTTGGATTTTTTGGGGGGGATTTTTCACAGCTCACATAAATTTCTATGAAAGGCTCAGGACTGACTGAGAATGCTTACAGACATATGGATTATAGATGGTGTGCTCATATCGTCAAACAAATCTTCAGGAATAAATCCTGCCATGTGCACTTCCTGTGACAAGTTAAGTATTTAAAAGGAAAGCCCTTTAAATGTGTAACGTGTATGATTACCACATTAGTTACATTCATAATTACCAGAGCAATGCTTTTATCACAGTAGAGGGAAGCAATTACAGCCATAAAGATTATTTGCCACAATGTAAGGTACCAAAATTCATCTTGTTCAGACTGCAAATCTGCTCAGCATGCAACAAATGCAATGCAATGCAACGTGTAAACTCAGAAATAATAGGGAACATCTTGTCAAACTTTTTAAATGATTAAATCAAGGCGACGGTTTAGAGACAATAATTAGGAAGCATTTATTAGAAAGCCCTTTTCCTTTTTACATTAGTGCATAAATCTTAACCTTCGGTCATAGTGACTCAGAATTATGGAGCAGTTATGCAGTTATGGATACAGTTTGCAATGTGCAGGAACAACATTAAACCTTCATGAGTTTATTTTGCATCTTTTTCGGTGTGTTTGACTAAAAAGAAAATCTATGTTTTGTCCAATGGCACAATTAGACTGGAAACTCTATGGTAGCATGTACACACAATCCAACCCCTCAAATTATTTTATTTCCATGGTAACGCTTTATAACAAGATTGTAATGTTAATCATTAGTTAAGGCGTTAGCTGGCATGAATAATTGTTTTGACAATAATTAACATACATAGATGAATAAATGCTTAACTATATTGTTCATTCTTAGTTCATGTTCAGGTCATGTGCATTTGCTGTTAACAAATAGCACCTTATTGTAAAGTGTTAGTCTTTTATTATAAATACATTATACAAACCCCCATGAAACCACACACAGATACAATATTTCAGTGACGGCGAGGAATGTTTTCAGGGGATACACATCCCATCACTGTGATACTATTATCAACCTTCAATGTCCAAACAGCTGACAGTGTCTGTATGAATGCGTTTCCTTCTGTCTGAATATGTCATATTAGATTATTGTTTTTTCCTCAGGACTACAGAACACATTTTCTAAAACTAGGAAAGGGCAAGAAACCCATGAATTTGATCTATTGCTTTTTCATATGTTGTGTTCCAAAACCTAGTGAACTGTCTATGGAAGCTGAATTTTTAGGCATCATAGGTCCCAACATAAGGCTGTACAAACAATAATAATCTTAATAATTTATCCTCCTAAGATATCTAATTCTGATCTAATTATAAGGTCCTATATAGTCCGCAAAGGGCAAAGAAAGCAATCCCATAATGCATTACGTTTGAACTAACATTTGCTGGTTTATTTGATGATTGCACCATTAGCTTAGTTACATGGCAACGTCTAATTCTTGCATGTCAAGTAATAAGGTTTTTGTATAAGTTCCAGACTGCCTCAAGCATTAGGAAGCTGTGTTTTGGACCAGCTACGGTGCTATTTGGGGATTACTGCATCTGTTTTCCCAAAGCTTATCTGAAAAAGACAATTAAAAAATCCCCCGCTGCATATTACAACATATTAAACAGTATTGTTTGAATAAGAGGACTCCAACTTCAATATTTGCCCTGTATATGGGTGTTGGCAGAAGAGACAGATTTGATAAAGAAAATTACATAACAGACAGAAAATGATTTCAAACAGCGTGGCTCACTTCAACAAAAATGATGTGTTTTAAATTACATTCATACATAAAGTTACAGACATTTCAAATGCATCAGCGCTCCCTGTTTTCCACAGATTACAGGTTACCGTTCAAACCATGGGAAAAATCACCAAAGCAATGAATAAAAATGGTGTCTTTTTATCTGAAGAGGGATGTTTGCAGTACATCTTCGTAACAGCCTGTCACACTCAGTATTTCAATTACAATTTAAACGGTTAGAATTTGTGATAAAGTTAGTCCAAAAGGCAGGAGATTATAAGTGCATTTGAAAGCATCAGTCTCTCCAATTAAGTGAACAGAAAGACATAATACACGTACAAGGAGATTGTAATCCCATCACATAATGAAGGTAACGCACATACAAATCAGTCATTTATTTTGTCTTTTCTCTAACACAGTCAATGTAAAAAAGTGTAGGCTACTGCCTTTATACAACTGTCTTAAAAAAGATGTCTTGGCCTAAATCTTTCAAAAGATCATTACACAGTAAGCTGCACAATCCTGTTGTACTCCTGTTTTTTTTTCATTTTCAACAACACAGGGTCACAAAATTCATAAATGTGCAGATATTCACTTTCCGCATGTCTGTCTAAATGTCTCATCAACTAAGCTACTAGCTGTGGTTGCTGGTCTGTATAACAACTGTGAGAGTTTAAAATCAAGCAACTTTACTCCTCTGATCAACCTTAAAGGTGCTTAAAAGGTTCTTCAAAGCGATGCCATAAAGAATCATTTTTGGTTCCACAAACAACCATTCAGTCAAAGGTGCTTTAAAGAAACACCTCTATCTTACCTTTAATTAAATCTCAATAAAAAATTTTCGTGAAGGTTAAAGGTTCTTTATGGAACCATTTAGACAAAAAAGGCCCTTCTATGGCATTGTGAAGCACCTTTATTTTTAAGAGTGTAGTTTCACATGCATTCCATCTGAAGATTATTTCATATATTAAATAAATAGCTTTGCTTGCGTTTGCTTTTGTTCTGTGTGTTTGGTTTGCTAATATTGAGGTTTTGTTTACATTGTCTACGTTATGCTTCCTGTCACAGTTTCTTGGTGAGCTCTTTGAAATTCTCAGAGCTCTGAATGCTTATTAGAAAGTAAATATTTTGACAGGATAATTATTAAAGATCCGTATACTTACAACACAGAGTAAATCTTTCAACATCATAACAAAGGAGAAATATCACTTTTAAAGCAAAATCAAAGCAAAATGTACTCTCTCTGTACCCACTATTAGAACTCACTGCATTGATCCATTGTGTAAAATCTGAAGCATTTGACTTTTACCGTTTTAACAAGTGCTTTTAAACAAAGCTAGATCAGGAACTAAAATGATAAGAAAATATTTCTGTAATCAAGAATCCCTTATTTAAAAAGTTCCCCTTGTGATGAATAACACGTTCCTTTCTGGCCAGTGTTTTTTTCTAACCGGCTATTTTAACTTGTTAACTTTCATTGATGATAACCAATAGCGTGTCATTTTTTTATTACAAAATAAATGAGCTACTCAGTAAGGTGAATAATATTATTTGAAGCCAAATGTGACCTTAAACTTTAAATAAGAGCAATATAAATAAAGCTTTGGCTACTTGTTGTTCTTTTGCAGTTATTATTTTATTTGTTTAGAGGCTTGATGAAGACATATGTTTTTATCATTATTCACATGACTCATGCTGTATGATTATTAAAAGCCACTGAAATAATTTATGCCCTGACATTGAAGCAAAATGATAATAACAGATTTGAATTACATAAACAGGAACTGTATGTCTGCACTGTGTATGAAACAAACTAATGGTTACAGCATGGCTTATTGCCATGTTCTACAAATGCTAATCATATATCATTTTTCAGCACGGCAGGATGCTAATGCATGTCTTTCAGAGCATTTTGTGGGATCTGAGTTTAAGCATCTCTTCTTGAAAGGCTTTACATAAAAATAGGATTTTTATAACTAACTAAAACTACATTTGATTTGTTAAGAATTATTAGTACAGAAATGAAGCACAGAATGCCATACACTTTACAAGCCCACCAGACGTTATGCATGTATATATGGAATTATGAAGTGAACAGGGTGGGACAAAAAGAGAAATAAACAGTTGAATAGACAAATGTATTGCTTTCTCCATCCATCCGAGTTTTTGGAAAGGAAATGCACAGATGCCCTTTGATTATTCTAGTTGCTATGGCAACAGAAACATCAGTAGCTGTTTTCCCTGTCTCTCCCTTTATTTGGCAGATACAGTATATCCATTTACTAAACAAAAACACCAAGACAAAAACCTAACAAAAAGGGTAACTTTTTGAAAACTCCAATCTCTGCTGCAGGTGTTTGATTATGGTTTGAACTGAACGTAATTGAATAGCCCCGCCATAGGTTTGTTGTTTAATGATTTTGAAGGGAGATCACAAGTGCCCCTCTACTGAATCTGCAATTATTTGCAATGATACAAACTCTTAAATGATAAAAAAAAAAAGAAGTCTTTAGGACTTCTGTTGTGAAAAAAAAAGTTAAAATATGATTACTTTGATTATCTGCAATCATCTTTTGTGCCAATCTGTGACTTATTTTTGCTAAATACTCTTACCACTGTTCACCATTTAAAATGTGAAGATAAAACATTTTGAATTTGCTCTCCAACGTCACCATTTCCTCGAGGGTGAAGTGAATGGAGCATAGCGTCTATTAGGACATTCACGTTCATGTTTGGGTGAAAAACAAAAAATACAAATAATGTAAAGAAGTCAGAAAATATGGAAATATATTGAAATATTGAAATTAATATGTCATTGCTGCCCCACTAATATAATCAGCTTCATTTTTACATATCAGTACATATTTTATATATACACTCGCATTTGGGCTGATCAACTTCCCATTTATGTTACACACTGTAATGACCGATACTGTACGATTGTATAGAGATCACTCTATATAAAACCAGTTTAGTGACAGTATTGGTTCACAGAGCAGCTGATTCTGCACAGAGCAGATGGTGAAATGTATGAACCTGTCTGCTCTTATCAAATCTGTCTTTTTACAAGCATGCTATAAAATGTGTCTGTGATTTAATTATGGACTCATGAAATTGATTGGTTTTGAAACTATAGATATTTTATACCGTGGTCCAGCCCGCATGTGCTTTGGCAAACCTTTGGAAAGACTGGTAATGCTTGTAACTTGTGTCATTTTGTCCTAAACGTTGCTTTCAGAAAATGGCCTTTCAAGAAATAGATTTTGAAAGAGTCTGTTTGAAGAATGAAACAGTTTAGTAATATAAATGCTTACATTACCGACTGGCTCTATATTGCATTCAGATTCTCTGAATGAAAGACCATAAACTGAAGGTCTGTGGTTGTTACTTTCAAAATAACTTTTAAATACTGACAATGAAATATCCTTAAGTCTTTTTGCAGCCTTGTGAACTGTGTAAAATCGGGAATGTAGCATTTTAGAGAGAAATTAATGTTTTACCTTACAATATGCAATTCATTAGACTATTGATTTGGAGCACAATGTGCACATTGTGAGTTAAAGATCCTTTCCTTTTTGAGGACATGAATTTTCTTTAAATTTCTTTATTAAATTTGTAAAATCAATATTTTATCTCTTAGTGTTTATCGCAAGCAGAGAGCATCGACGTGTATGATGAAAACAATTTGGTTCTTTTGTGTAAATCTCTGACAGTGACAAGTGATTCGTTCTTTTCCTCCGTTATTCTCTTAAGATGCAGATCATTCTTGATGTGAACAAAGTGCCTCGGTGCTTTGAAACAAAACTAAAAAATCTGCATGTTATCATAGCATTAAATTGCTAATAGAAAATACTGATGAATTGCAGGCAGCCTTGGAGGACAATGTGTGAGGGGAAAACAAAAGCTATAAAGCCATCTATCTTTTCAAACCTAACCTTATTTTTATGTAATGTTGTTGCTCAAACTAAACTCGAAGTTTTATTAACACTAGCAACTAAGAGCCAAATAGAGCATCACTCCAAATCCATGGCTCCAGGGGTGAAGCTGTAGTTAGGCCATATGAAGATGGAGTGTCATATCTTCACACCGTCCCCTGATACACCTCCGGCCTATTGGACAATTAGCAGAGTCTGAAGCCAGAAGAGAATCTTCCATCATCGCTCTCTGCTTCCATAAACAGAAGCTGATGAAGAGAGCAGCAGGGGGTTTGACTAAGTGCCATCTCACACCAGGTCTAATCTCCCCGCAGATGCCTCATCTGTGCCTTATAATGAAGACTAAACTTACTCTCAGCATCCGCTTGATTGAGGCGACATGCTATAGTATAGAGAAATAGAGAGAAACAGGAAGAATTTAATCAATCAAGAGTATTTTTTAAACACTGGACTGAATTTTTGATGAGATGGATGATGAAACTGTTCTGATTAGTGGCACAAAATCTTGAAAAATTATAGCACAGCCTTTTGCATTTGACTGAATCTCACTGGAGAATCTATGATGACATTGTAACCATTCTGACCATTAAAGGAATAGTTCGCCCAAAAATGAAAATTCTGTCATTAATTATTCACCCTCTTGTCATTTCAAACCTGTCTGACTTCGTTTCTTCTGCAGAGCACAAAAGAAGATATTTTGAAGAATGTTGGTACCCATTGGCTTGCATTGGTTTTGTGTCCATATACGATAGCAGTGAATGGGTGCCACCACTGTTCTGTTAAATAAACAAGCAGCCCAGTATTGCTTCAAAAACTCCAAGCATTTACACAAGTATTCTGTGAAATCTAGTTTATTTCAAAATCACGCGCATCTGCAGCAGATCTGACCTCTGTTGTAACAGAAGACCATAATGGACGACCTGAATACAGAAAACAGAAGATTACATGCATAGAAAGTTTCACGTGACCTCCTGGCTCAGACATGCAGAAAATTGTCACAAAAAATATCCTTTGGAAAGCTGTGTGAAGCCTCTAAATGTATCGTGTGATGTCAAAGCCTCGTTTTCATTCTGGCTCTAACCAAATGTGTCAATTTAGATTGTAGGTTTGTTGTTGCCCTGCTCATACAGGTGGCGGATGGGCCTCCATCTGGATCATGTCGGGAAAAAACAGACACTGTGCGAATGTGTTAGTTTGACCTACATAATGAGGACAAAAATGGACTCACAATTTAGAAAAAAATGCTTCCCTCTGTCCTACTGACAGAACATATTAGTACAGATGCTTAATTCGTTTTTCATCTATATTATTATTTAATCAATTAAATACTGTACATCATTTTTTGTGACAACATGTGGAAAACATGAAATTCGCATCGATGCAGCATAAGATGCACATTACGTATTCTTAGAAATAACTAGACGGTAAGCAGATTGAAACCGCACACATAGGTCTGGTGTCTGGATTGCAAAGCTGCCACAAAGTTGCATCTTAAAAGTGCAGCCCTCAGGGTTCTAAACGCTGGAGAACAATGAGATGTGACACAATGACCAAATATATCAGTTCTGACGTGTGAATACATATATGCTTCCAACGGTATGAAAAAATCCCGGACGGATTACAACAACGTGCCATGTAAACGTTACAGATAGACAGGGTAGATAGACAAACTCGAGACAGATAGACAATGACAACTAAATCGTCATGGACTGAACACCAGTGAAAAAAAACAGAAAAACAACATAGGCCTACTGTATGTATGTACTTCTAAACTCGCTTTTTGTAATGTCTATTCTAATTTATCACAAAATGCTTATTTCGGTAATATGTGATTATTTGCCATAACTGTAAATAATTCATCAGCACATCATGTTAAAAATAAGTTATTACTTTGTACTTTTAATTGCATGTGAACTAATGAACTAATGATCTCCGCATCTGCACTCCATTAGGCTCATTAAACTAATTCATAAGATTTCACATATCCACCTTTTCGATTCCTGTCATGTGGTCATGCTAAAGCTGTGACCCTCTTAATGAGCTTTGGTGGGATCGTGTGCAGAACATAGGCCATGACCTCCGACCTCATAACTCTTAATAATCATACTTTCGATGAGCAGATAGGCCAGCCATCTGTCATTCTAAAAGACTGTGACCTCTGCGCGAACTTTTCACACGTTCAGAAGTGCGCGGTGAAGTCTGCGGATTTTAATGCTGTTACCTCACTAATGCGTTGACCTCTTCATATCTGTAGATTACAAAACGTGATAATTAATGAAGTTGCCATGACAACAGCGAGGTTACAGTGAGGCGGCAGATGGCAGTTAAATTACCCAAACTCACATAAATACTTCAAATAAAAATAAATCAGTCTTTACCTGTGTCCATAAACTGTCCATGTGTAAATCACAGTCTCAATAATGAGGGTTAATAATCATATTCTGCTCTTCAGAGGAGAACTTTTTCCTCCGCAAACTTTCCCTTCCAAGTTTTGTTAAGCTGCCTTAAGAATTTTGTTTACATTTACATTACATTTAGTAGACGCTTTTATCCAAAGCGACTTACAATTGAGGTAAACAATAGAGGGTATGCATTGACGTCACTTTCCCACGTGAACATGTAGGGACACGCCCTGGGACACGTTCCCAGCAAAATGGCTGAGGAGAATAGGATAAGCAAAGAAACCGGGACTAAAACACGCAATTATTGGCTGAAATTACAAGCAGCTGGACTCGTCGTGATCCTTACGACTTCCCTACGACTCACAAAGGAATCAGGTGTTCCTGGACACTGAAATGTTGCACGGAATTGCGTTTCCTGATATTGTAAGCAGTCATTTTGCTGAGTGTTTTGCCACCCACAGGGGCGTGCTCGAGTGATAAAGTGACGTCATGTCCATACCCTCTATAGAAGCAATTGGAACAACATAAGGACAACAAATGAATAAGTGCAGTAAAAACTGGTCTCATATTGCCCACCACAGTATACAAAGCTAGTTTTTTTTATAGGATAGTAAGAGTAGAAAAGAAATAGAAGTCAGTACTAATCGGTCAGGTGTTGACGGAAGAGATTCTTAAAGATGGCCACAGAATCTGCTGATCTTGTAGCAGCAGCCAGATCATTCCACAAATGTGGAACAGATCCAGAGAAGGTACGCGAGAGTGATTTATTTTTTATTTTTTGGGATGGCATCACAAGACGTTCGTTTGCAGAGCGCAGGGATCTGGCGGGTACATAAATCTGTATTAGCGAGTGAAGATATGGGGGTACCGAACCATTGGTGGTCTTGTAGGCCAAGAGCAGAGCTTTGCCAATGTAACCTAATGAAGAGAGGAGTGACGTGCTCTCTTCGGTTCATTGAAGACCTTCTTGCTGCTGCATTCTGGATCATCGGTTTGGTTGTGCAAGCTGGGAGTCCAGCCAGTAGCACTTTGCAATAATCCAGTCTGGACAGGACAAGAGCCTGGACTAGGACTTGCGTAGCATGCTCGGACAGGAAAGGTCTAATTTTCCTATAATGTTGTAAAGGATGAATCTACAACAGGATCCGTGAAGTTTAGCTGCAAGTTTAGCTGTTTTAGAGCACTTCTCAGCCAATGATCAAATATATACACGCACATATTTGTGAATACATATTACAGCACAGAAGGTTGTTTTTCGATCGTGGCCTGCATGAACACACATTTTAATGAAGCCCATCCCTCCGACTAAGCCCGGAATGATGATGTCTAATATTGCTTTTGATTATTTCTGATTCAATACGTTTTGCTGTAGTACCTGAAGAGTGTCTTTACATTATTTGAGTTTCTGAGCTTCTGATTCCTTAAATGCTTCTGTAAGCAATTTTTGGATGGCAAAACATGTTACCTGAGAGATACGAGTGAACTACAGGTGTCCTGATAAATCACTTTGTCATTGTGGCAAAAATGTGGAAGCTTTGGTCAGATTCTTTGATCAGCGAATAAGAATGTTTTGAAGTGATTTCTGCTTGCCAGATATATTGCGGGTGAACAAGCACTGTCCATACATGGAATGTGGAAGCTCCTGCATGCCATTTTGTTTTTGACAGCTGATGTCATAGTAGGCCTACATATACCTTTACAAGGCTTTAAAAGCTTAGTGTAAAGCCAGGTAAAATGTTTAAGTTTTATGTTTGGCACCACAAATGACATGTTGGTGCTTTTTTGTTCGGTCTCTATTTGCATGCATTAGTTATTGAGGGTAGGCTTTTATAAAGGGGGGAAATGTAATTCAGCAGTTGGCATTTCTGCAACCTTGCTTTCAGCACTTTTAAATTCCATCAAGCACAGTGAAAATTCTCTTCTGCCCATTTCATAATGAGGAAATATTTAAATTTCCAAGACAAAAAAAGTCAACCCAAAGAAAGATCATTAGAACTTCATTATACAATCACAGCGGGTGCAGTTCAGCGAAAAGAAAGAACAAAAGAAAATGTTCTCTATTGTCTCTCCATAAACAAGCACAGAGTGGACTTATTTTACTTTTATTATTTTAATAAGTGTTAAAAGCGTCTAAATGTATTATGTATATTACATTTATATTTATAAATTACTGTTGAGAAAAACGATGAATGAATTTCTTTTACATTACAATCACGATAATTAAGTTATTAAAGTGGAAGTTCACCCAAAAATTAACTTTGTGTGATTTTTTTACTCACCCACATGATGTTAAACATGTTTAGAGAACTTCCGCCATCTTCGGAGCACAAATATAGATATTTAGATGACATCCGAGAGCTTTCCAGGCCTCCTCATTGAAACCATGGTGTTTTTCGCACATAAAGCATTCTCGTCGTTTAATTTTTTTTAAAACTGAGCCACTATGCACGGATGGACCAATTTAAGGATGTCTTTAGTACTTTTCTGGACCTTGGCAAAAACTGACACCATGGTTTCAATGAGGAGGCCTGGAAAGCTCTCGGATGTCACCTAAATATCTCTATTTGTGCTCCGAAGATGCCAGAAGTTCTCTAAACATGTTTAACGTCATGTGGGTGAGTAAAAAAACCACACAAAGTTGATTTTGGGGTGAACTATGCCTTTAATAGTATTTCTTTATTTCTCCTACATACTAAAAACAACTGTGAATAAGAATTTGAATGTGCACGGCTCCCTTTGGTAAACTAATTAACTTCAGTGCTAATATTGACAGTCAGTGTTAACAAGAGTCACACTCTGAGATAAAATATAAATCTGTAAGATTTGCTATTGGCAGATTGACTATAGTACAGAAATCTTCCATGAGAATTTTAACATATGGGTTTGGAAGAAGAACATTTGGTAAATTGAGAAATGGGTGTGTTTGATTTTTTTGTGTGAGATTTAAATTGGCAAAGTTTAAAATGTGTCCCTAGGCAGTGGTGGACAGTAACGAAGTAAATTTACCTGAGTACTGTACTTAAGTACACTTTTTGAGTATCTGTACTTTACTTGAGTAGGCTATTATTTTCTCTGAATACTTGTACTTTAACTTCACTACATTTGAAGAGCGGGTTTTCCGGTGTGCGTCATTTATCTTGCTTGCGATCTTCCAGGACCTTTTAATGTTGCCAAGTATTTCAGTTTTTCTAAACTCGCGGTTTTCCGGCAAGCTTTGAATGGCCATTTAGCAAAAAAATTACGCAAATCTGGCAACTCTGGGATCTTTCCCGCTAAACTAATGTAAACGTAGGTGCTTCTACAACGTTGATAGCGCTCTAAAAAGGCAAACAGAACAATAAAAGACGAAAAGGGCACATGTTAAAGTGTGGTGTAATCATCTGTGGGTTACGATCAGTCAAAGATCATAGAAACATTGTCATGAAAATGATCGGCATAACGGTTAAACGGTAAATAAGCATCACATACACCTTGAGCTACGCGTGCGTGTTAACTTCTGATCTGCTGCTGTATCATTTAAAGCGATTTGGAAAATGAATGATGTTTTTACTGAAGTAACTATAGTTGAAGTATTCCTGTTGAAATAAAAACAATAGAACCCTGCCCAAAATACAACATAAAATGTAATGGATTTAATGGTTATAATGGGAATTGTACTATGGATACTTGTTGTCTACTTGTATGTGATGGATTCTATTGCTGGGATGGTAAATCCTATTGGAATAAAACCCAAAACACACTACAAAGAGGAATTTAATTTAAAAATCTCATTCTAATTAAAAAATTCATTGTTTTTTTTCAGCAGGGATGGTATTTGCATTAAAACCACAGTATCCACAAATTTACCATTTTCTAAATATAGGAACCATACTCCAATTAATAATCTTTAGTAAAACCACAGCAACTAAACATATCATAGTTTCATTATATTCATTATTATACTAGCTATAGTTTATGTTTGTAGTTAAATTATGGTAATAAGTCCAACAAACACATGGCTTCTACACTTTACTATTTACAAGAACCTTACTACTTACTGGTAAATTGCTGCTAAAACTGGTAAAGGGAATATACAAAATAAAAGAACACTGCTCATAAATACATATAGGCCTAGGGGGCTAATGAGGATAATTAGGCTAAATGATCATACAGGATTATATCTAAACTAAACATATATGTGCTAAACATATAAAGCTCTTAAAGGAGTTGCTCACTGCAAAATTTGCCCCCATTGACTTTCCATAGTAGGAATAAAAACTACTATGGAAAGTCAATGGGGGCAAATTTTGAAGTGAACTACTCCTTTAATACCACTGATTCTGTGAGCTACTCGGTGTATTCAGTAGGGTGCTTCAGAGGCATAAGGTATACGACAATAAAACAATGCACAACTGACATAAAGGAAATGTACTTTTAATACTTGAGTACTTTTAAAAGCACGTACTTCTGTACTTTTACTTAAGTAAGAATCTGTCTTTACAACTTTTACTTGTAGTGGAGTAATATTTGACCAGTAGTATCTGTACTTTCACTCAAGTAAGGAAGTTGTGTACTTCGTCCACCACTGTCCCTAGGTAAACTAAAAAACAACAACAGTTAAACTAATCGATATGTGGTAGTGTAATAGCAAGCAGGTGTACAGTAGCTTCCCAATCCATCTGAAATACCACTTTCTGTGTGCTTATGTCCTTGCCTTTAACAATCTCTTCGTCAAACTCTTAAACTCCTCCAAACTCGAGGACATTGTGGATGGTTTACGCGCACCTGTCACACACTACCTTAAATCTGGAGAGACACTGACTTTGGGTAAGGGAGGATTGCCTAAAATACATAATTCCCTGTGGATTTCTGGTAGTGCTTGTTTATATTGAAATGTCACTAGCAGTTAAATTCCTGCTACTTCAGAAGTTTGGTCTGTCAGCATCTGCCAGAGAGGAAGGAACACACCATAAAAATCCCTTTTCTCTTGTCTCACCATATTTCCCATTCAATCCCAGTCCTTCAACGTCTCAAAGCCCATACAAACTCTTCTGTTAGCTGAGAAGGATCACAATAGACACTACAATAAATTGTGTAGTTACTTTTAGAATGTGAAGCTGGTATTAGCCTTTAGTTTGTACCGTAATTCAAAGCTTTAAAATGGATTTAACTCGATTGTCACTGTCATTGTCAGACTTCATTTTATCACATGAAGTCACTGTAATATCACTGAGGGTAATATAACATTAATCCTCTATTTAAGATCTGAAGGACTCTTAGGTACTTTAGGGCTCTGGATTCTTTTTCTGTACATTCCCATCCCTTCATTTCATCTAATCATGCTCCAAACCGTTTAATGTTTTCTGAATGGTCTTGCTTTTCTGGTTTTCCTTCTGTGCAAAAGTACAAACTGGGTGTAGATGGAGATAATAATTAAATTGAATTAATTCACATCAATAATAGAGTCAGCATTTCACAATTGTGGCAGATGTTTTCACTGCTGCTCCTTCCTGAATTTCACCAAAATGCGTTTGTTTTTGTGAAATACCACATGTACCTGTTTAGTGTACAGTGTACCTTTAAAACAATGCATTTTTCCATTATTACAGGGTATTAAACATCTGCAACAATGAAAGGTTGATTAGTGTTATACTTCTTGAAATCTCAAAAAATAGTTTTCTGGTGTTTCCATGAAACCATAAGATTTTTCTTTAAATCTACACAGTGTTTGTCTGCAGTTCAACACACTTTTCAGGCAGAAATATATTCCAGGAAGCACTGAAGTGTATGAATAAAACCTGTCATCCACTGTTACATACCGTATTACTTGGGGACGTTTGTTTTTGTTTCCTGTATTTTTCCCGATTCTATAGGTTCACAGAATCTGTGATTGGATTGTGTCCCCGTCAGTCATCAATTAACCATCGCCAATCAGACGTTGGAGGCTTTGATAAAAGCCGGAGGTGACGCGCTTCAAGAGGAGTGGAGGAGAGGGAGCTTTTGTTTTCCGGTTCTATTGTTTGTTCATATGTTAGGTTGGCTTTGCTCTTGCTTTCGTTAATTTTAGAAGTTTTAGTTATTGTGTGTTTAAATATAACATGCTTCTCGGTTTGTCCGAGTATTGATTCCCTTGTTCGGACATTTAGTGATGGGACCAGTTCAGCATGTCACGTGACTTACACCAGACTACACGCTGGGTAAAAACTGTATAAACACACTAGTTTATGAGCGGGTGCCTACTTTTGTATTTATGTTTTGGATAGTTAGAGCAGGTAGCGGCGTTCTACGCCGAAGATGTTGTTTTCTTTTATTTCTTATATTAGATTTGAGTGGGTGTTATTTATTTCTTTCCTTAAGCACCGCTCTTGGTAAATAGAAGCTGAAAAAGAAATTAAGCTTCAGCAGTTGGAAATCGATGCGACAAAGGCTGCGGCAGGTTCCGCTGTACAACAAAACGTCCCTTCGGTAAGTGAGCATTCAACGAATAGTAATTCAGCCACTTTTGAGGTGGGTAAACATATTGCTTTGGTGCCGAATTTTCGTGAATCGGAAGTGGACCGTTATTTTAACGCTTTTGAAAACATCGCGACTTCTTTGAATTGGCCAAAAGAAGTATGGTCATTGTTATTACAGTGCAAGTTAACCGGCAAAGCTTTAGAGGTTTATTCCACTTTATCTTTAGAAGATAGTCTTAAGTATGATGTGGTTAAGTCATCTCAGAGCTTATGAATTAGTCCCTGATTCCTATAGGCAGCAATTTCGCTCTCGTAGGAAAAATGGCAATCAAACTTATGTTGAATTTACCAGAGATAAGGGGATTCTTTTTGATAGATGGTGTGCTTCTAGTAAAGTAGAGGATTTTACATCGCTTAATGAACTGGTGTTACTTGAAGAGTTTAAACAGAGTCTTCCAGAAAAAAATGGTTCTGTATTTAAATGAGCAAAAAGTTGCAACAGTATCTCAGGCTGCGGTGTTAGCGGACGAATTTGTGCTTACACATAGAAATGTTTTTCAGTCTCTAAGTGTTGAAAAAGGTTATGTAAAATCATCGGTGAAAGTTCAACAGCCAAAATTTGGTACTGAGAAGTCCAAAGACATGCGGGAATGTTTCTATTGTCACAAGAAAGGACACGTTATTGCAGAGTGTTGGTCCTTAAAGCACAAGCAACATCCCCAGGCAAAAGGCTTGCATTCGTCAATACGGTTAGTCAGGATGTGTTCCTTGAACGAATGGAAGATAAAGTTGACAGTGTATATGTTCCATTCATTTTTAAAGGCTACGTATCACTATCAGGTAAAGAGGAAGATCGGGTGGAAGTGCAGGTGTTGAGGGACACAGGCGCAGCCCAGTCATTTGTGTGTGCCGATGTTTTGCCTTTTTCAGATAAATCATCAGTAGGATCTAGTAGACTGGTACAGACTTTCAGTATGGAGGTCATGAGGGTACCTGTACACCGTATTCACCTACAAACAGATTTGGTGACTGGTTTTGTAGAGGTAGTAGTACGACCGGTATTGCCAGTGAAGGGTGTATCATTTATTTTAGGAAACGATCTGGCTGGAGGCAAAGTGGTACCTTCGCTGGAAGTAACAGACTTTTGTTCGACAGAACATCACTCAGATGAATTGCTTCAAAAATACCCAAATGCATTTGCAGCTTGTGTGGTCACACGGGCCCAATCAAAAAAAGCGAATGAAGTGTTATTTGATTCTTTCTTGTGCTTAGATCAGGGAACTGAGGAAAGACCTGAAGTTAAGCCTCAGGTCAGTGATCAAGTGAGCCAAGTTATAGTGAGTGATCCTTTGACTTTGACGGTAACTCGTGAGAAGTTAATTGAAGCCCAGAAGAATGATGTTTCACTTGTGAAATGCTTTAAATCAGCTGAGAAACCAGAACTTAGCAATGTCCTGTTTGTGGTGATTTACTCGCAGAGCTGGGCGGAGCATATATCACTTTTAGAAATTGTTTTCAAGCGTTTACAAGAAGCTTGTTTAACAGTGAATTTGACCAAATGTGAAATCGGTAAGGCTACAGTGACTTACCTTGGTAAGCAGGCGGGGTATGGTCAAGTACGCCCAGTGATGGCAAAAATTTCGGCCATAAACGATTTCCCAGTGCTTAAGACTTTTTCCCAGACTTAAGTGAGTTGTGCAGGTTTTTGGGTATGTCGGGTTATTACCGATGTTTTTGTCGTAATTTCTCCTCGGTTGCTACACCCTTAACGAATTTGTTGAGTCCTTCAGAACCATTTGTTTGGTCGCCGGATTGTCAAAGAGCATTTGACAATATAAAAATTTTGTTGTGTAGCAAACCTGTTCTAGCTGCTCCAAATTTCTCATTGGAATTCAAATTGGAGGTGGACGCAAGTGATTTGGGAGCTGGTGCTGTACTCCTACAGGAGGATAAGGAAGGAGTTGAGCACCCCAATTGTTATTTCTCCAAAAAGTTTAGTAAGCGTCAACGGAATTATTCGACAATAGAGAAGGAAGCTTTAGCTTTGTTGATGGCAGTCCAACATTTCGAGGTTTACGTGGGTTCTTCTTCTCTTCCTGTGGTTGTCTATACTGACCATAATCCGTTGATCTTTATTTCACGTATGCGTAATCAGAACCGGAGATTGATGAGATGCTTTCTTACATTCCAGGATTACAATATTGAGATCCGATATAAGAAAGGTACGGAGAATGTCATAGCAGACGCTCTGTCACGGGCCTAAGAAATAGTGTTGTCTGGGTTAGGTTGGTTCTGGCAAACAAATGTGTATATGTTTGTTTTTAAGGAGGAGGTGAGGTTTTTAAGTATTTTCGTACTTAAACACAAAATAACTGAGTGGCATTGACCATTCCACAACTCACATTCACAGAAACCAATAATAGAAGGCCAATAAACCTATGGAGGTAATTATATAGCATAATGTGATTTATGCTCCAGCTTTCACGAAAATCCACTCAGAGACTGAGAACAAATCTCCTGTGGTGAACACTGCTGAGAATAGACATCCTCTATAGCAAGTCAGTGACAGATAAAGAATAATCTATATATGTGTGTGTTTTAAGAGGTTTATTTCTTTCGACAATATGCCTGGAACAAACTACCAGCGAAGCTACCTTAAAAGCAAGGACCATAAATATATTATACTGTATATAAATAAACACTTATTTAAAGCTTTACTGCATTAGGTGATGAAAGAAAACAATCCCTTTCAGATCTTTGTAGTTTCTGTAGTGTTCATGCTGTTGTATCTGCTTGTTAAGTCTGATGTCACACACTGCTTCTGGGTCCAAATACTCTATAACACCCTGTCCACACTGGATGAGGCATGACGTGACAAAACCATTAAGAACAAGGCATTTGTCACATGGCATCGCAGGCCAAAGGCAAACAACTTTAAATGCTAATATACACTCATGGCATGCTGTACAACTCTAAAAAAAAAAAAACCCAGATCCTGACCTTTATCTTCAAAACTAAATCCCAGATGGCCAGAAAGCAATTCATTTTCAATGAATTATTGAAATTCTGATGTCGGAGATTCCGTTAGTCTATAGAGACTGAAGAGTTTAAAAAAGGTTTAGCATGTGACATGAATAAACAGTGCACATGAACGGCTGTTTACATATACATAGTAGCCTCACTTTAAACGAGTGGAGGCTTGGACCCAGAAACGATATTGCTTCCATCATGACTTAATATTGTATTATACTGTATATTAATATATGGGATGGGAGAACTGATAGCCGGTATCTTAAGTAAAACCAGTTTAGCCCAGTTTTCTCTATCCAAATTCAACTGAGTTTCAGTATAAATGCAATTCTCTGCTGAGCCTGAAAACACCTCACCTGTGTTTGTGTGTGTGTGAAAGAGATGTCTGAGAGAGAATGTGTGTGTCTAAGAAAGCTCAAACAAAAGAAAAAACA